>NC_058130.1:144641799-144677270 GCF_016433145.1 Gracilinanus agilis
ATATATATATATATATATACACACATATATATTTTTAAGTCAACTTTTTTTGGGGGGAGAGAGCAGAAATCTATCTCCTAGTTTAGCTAGAAAGTGATAAACTACTTATATATTTATCTGACTTTTTTTTAAAGAGAAGAACTCTTCCTTTATTAAGAATTATAAGTAACAAGAGTAAATAAATAGGAAATTAGTTGTAAAGGCCAATTGGAATGTCTTTGTACAAGGGGGAAGTTTTTCACCAGAATTACAGACTAGTCCAAAAATCTTCTCTATAGCATATCTGACAAGTGATCAGCTAGCATTTTCATAAAGGTGAGGTGAGATCAACTATATTCCTATAAGGGCAGCTTATATTCCTTCTGGCGAGCTCTATTCATTAGGATATTTATCCTTTTATCAAGCCAAAATTTTCTGCTTAAACTTCTACCCATGACTGAGTTCTGCCATCTTGGGGCTAAACAGAACAGGTTTAATCATATTTCTATGTGATAGTCTTAAATAATTAAAGACATTTATTATGCCCCTTGTAAGGTCTTTCTTATAAAAATGTAAACATCTCTAATTCCTTCATTCCCTCTACTGAATAAATGTGAAACTCTTCACTCTCCTAGTCACTTTTCATTGAGCACTCTTCACCTTACAAGCATCCTCCCTAAACTGGTGCCCAGAAGCTGAAGAGAATCTTCCATCTTATTAAATTGGCCCAACATATTAGTCTACTGATCTTGGATCCTGACTCTGACATCCTACCTATTAGCTATCTCTATCAGCTTTGGTCATCCACAAATCTGACAGGATAACATTTATCCAAGTCATTAATAAGAAATGTTAAATAGCACAAAACTCTCAAGGATAAATCTCTGGGACTTTTCGCTAGAAAACACCTTCCTAGTTGCCATCAAACTTTTCTGGGCTAACAAATGTGACTGTTCTAAGTATATTTAAGGGAACATTATAACCCCACTAAGTCTTCTGTTCTTCAGGTTAACTCTTCTTATTTCCATATTATTTGATTTCAAATTCCTTAAGCATTCCAGTTGCCCTTCCAAATGTACCCTAGTTTTTTAGTGTTTTTCCTAAACATGGTGCCAAGAACTACAATCCTAGCGTGGTCATTGCACAATGGGTATGATCACCTCTTTCATTTGTGAAACAAAATTGCATCATGTTTTTGGGCATTACACTGTTGAATTATATTATGTTTGCAGTCTACTAAATCCCCACGTTCTTTGCACAGATTCTAGCTGTACTACCCTGTCCTGTACGTGGCAAGTTGATTTTTAACCCAAGTTCAGGAAATTAAGTTTATTGGGGCTACATGGTACAGCAAAAGGGGGCTAAATCTAGGATCAAAGAATCTGATTCATATTTCAGGTCCGCTACCTGGAAAAGTGCAGAACCTCCAAGGTCCTCCGCTTCCTCCTCCATAAAGTGAGGGGAATGAATAGATGAACTCTGAGGTCCTGTCCAGCTCCAAATCTCTTCTCACTGTTAAATTTCATTTTATGGGATTGAGTCCATAGAGGCCCAGACTATAGAGCTTTTATTTGGCTCTTAGTTTTAACATGACATGAACATAGCACAATGGCAGCCTCTTCATCTATTACTGGCAATTAAATTTTTCTTGCCATCTATTCCACGTATCAGAGTGAGCTATTATTAATATAGTATGTTATTAAATGTATACATATATATTTATCTAATATAGCATGCTTATTCTAATTTTTTTTACTGATAAAAAGTTTAGTAGAAGAGAACCAAGAATCTTTCACTTTTATTTTCCTTGGCCTTTATAGACCAGCCTTTATGGATGAATATGAAAAGATTGAGGAGGAATTGCAGAAGCAGTATGACATTTACCTGGAAAAATTTCGGAATCTGGCCTACCTAGAACAGCAACTTGAGGATCATCATAGAATGGAGCAAGAGAGGTTTGAGGTAAATGCTTATCCTTTTTATGTAATATATTCTGTTTTTAGTACATGATTTTGTACTTGCCAACATGCCACTTTGTAATTGATCTCAGGTATTTCAAGTATTTCAACCCTTACCACTCCTGGGCCAAGGACGGTCCCTAGCCCGGATGAAAAAGGAGGAGGGTTGGGCGTGGGGCTAGCAACCCCACCCTGTAAAAACTACATCTGCTAAAGAAACTGCAACCTAAAGTAGGGGCAGCTGGGCTAGCTCAGTGGATTGAGAGCCATGCCTAGAGACGAAAGGTCCTAGGTTCAAATCCAGGCTCAGACACTTCCCAGCTGGGTGACCCTGAGCGACTATGTGACCCGTTGCCTACTGGTTGTGGCCCTATGCTCTGTGACCCGTTGCCTACTGGTTGTGGCCCTATGCTCCTAGAATGGAGTCCCAGGATAAAAAAAAAAAATTTCAAGTGTAAGTCTTTTTTTTCTGCCTAGTTAGGGCAAGGACCATATTTTTCTAATTTTTTAGTTTCTCCTCTTTAGTGATATGATGATGATAATGTAGACAAGATTTCCAGGTTTGCTTTACAATGGACTTCAAGTCCAAGGTCTTGCCACTTACCCTAAACTATATGTTGCTATATAAAAATGTTGACATTTTTTGTGGATTTATTTTGTTTCTTGCAACTTTACTAAAGGAATTAATTTCATTTAGGTTCTTTGTTGATTCTCTGTGGTTTTAGTAAATTTGTTTTCTGCAAGTAGGGAGAATTACATCTCCTTTTTGACAATGTTTATAGCTTTAATTTTTTTCTTGCCTTATTACTATCGCTAGTATTTTTAGAACTATACCAAATAAAATTTTAGAAAAAGACCATTCCCTAATTTCTTATGCTTATCCTGGAGTCCAGCCTAATTGAGGCCTGCAGTGATTATTTTGTGTACTTTTCAGCAGGATTTTTCTCTCTGTAGTTTATCATTGTTATATCCTTTGGCCTTTGTCCTACCTTGGTGTCATAAATTATTTGGAATAGTCATTTTTACCTAAATAATGATTTAATGGGGGGAAAACTGAGAGGTGACTAACCTGTACATAATAATAATCACAGTAACTCCCTTTCTATAAGGTTTACAAAAATGGCCCATATATATTACCTCATTTGATTTGCATGGCATCCTGGGAGGCAGATGCTCTTATCCTCATTTTATAGATGAGGAAACTGCCGTTCAGAGAGGCTAAGTGATGTTGCCAGGGATGTTAACATACTGCATGCTGGAGGAAGGATTAGAGCCCAAGGCTTTTTGGTTTCAAGTCCAGTGCATCATCCTCTCTCCATGCTATCTCTGTTTTCAGTCTTTGCTGAGAGCTAAGCAAGACATGTTTAAACTTTAGCAACAAATATAGACTGGATGCCTGAAAACTTCTTAACAGTGTAGACTTTTTTTTTTTTAACATTATCAATAATACCATCTTACAACTGTATGACACTGCAATTTTCAAAAAGGTTTTACAAAACTTCATCTTCTCGTTTGACTTTAATAATAATTCAATGGAAGAACTTAATTTTATTCATTTTACAAATGGGAAAAAGCTCCTGTTGGGATAGAATTTATCCTCAACTGAGTTAATTAATTGAAATTCAGTGAGAAGATCATTATTTATTTGAGAGTTTGTTTTCTCACCATGGAATCAAGAGAAGAGAAAATAATAGTATTTCACTTTATTGCTTTTCATCCAATTGAATATCAAGTCCTTCAAATATCAGAATGAGTGGTTTGTTGGTTTCTTTTTTTTTTTTTTTACTTCAACTTGCCTTTTGTTCTAGAAAATAAACCTTAACAATCTCTTGCTGAATGCCAAGTATTACTTTTGTGTCTCATTATGACTCTGTGGCACAATTTAATCAGCCTGGGGAAATGAATATCTGCAATGGATTAGATTAAATAGAAATCCTAGGCCTGACTCTTTCCTCTCTGCCTTGATCAAAGCCTAAGGACCACTGATTAAGCAGTGCTTGTGGGGAGGTTACTGGCAGACCTAAGGCATATGTATTGGCCAGAGAAAAAAGAGATATAAAAGGAAGGAAGGAAGAATGTAAGAAGAATTGGAAATTGAGAGAAAACCTGATTCTATAAAAAATATGCTTTTTTTCTATTAGTGATTTGCTCAGTCAATTTTTTTTTTAAACCCTTGTACTTCGGTGTATTGTCTCATAGGTGGAAGATTGGTAAGGGTGGGCATTGGGGGTCAAGTGACCTGCCCAGGGTCACACAGCTGGGAAGTGGCTGAGGCCGGGTTTGAACCTAGGACCTTCTGTCTCTAGGCCTGACTGCTCAGTCAATTTTTATCTTTTTATTTAGTAAATTATTTTGCTCTCACTTTTTAATAACAACAAAAAAGCACAATAAAAATCAACAAAAAGACAAAAGAGGAGAAAAAGGGGCAGTGAATAATAAGACATCACCAATTGCATATGGTAATATGTAGCATTGCCCAAGCTCCCGATTCCTTTACCTAGACCAGTGGTTCCCAAACTTTTTTGACCTACCGCCCCCTTTCCAGAAAAAATGTTACTTAGCCCCCTGGAGATTAATTTTTAAAACATTTTAATAGCAATTAATAGGAAAGATAAATGCACCTGTGGCCATCACCGCTTCCCTGGATCACTGCAGCACCCACCAGGGGGCGGGAGTGCCCACTTTGGGAATCACTGGCCTAGTCCAAAGACATTTTATTTCAGCTAGATAAATCATTAAATTTTGATAATCTTTAATGCGTTAAAGCTCTTTAGTATTGGTATGCATTAAACCTTATGCCTCTTAACACATGTATGCAACATTATACTATATTTTATTTATCTTTATGTCCCCTGCACTGTATAACATAGTCATGCATAATAGGTATCAATAAATGTTTGTTAGAGGAATGAATGTCCCAAAGTTGTGCTTTATGTCTTAGGGAATAGGTATTTCAAAGTAACTTTGAAAAATATCCTGCAAGGGGGCAGCTGGGTGGCTCAGTGGATTGAGAGCTAGACCTAGAGATGGGAGGTCCTAGGTTAAAATCAATACACAACATTGATTTTAAGATGGAAAGTAAGGGTTTAAAAAAATATCCTGCAATTAACTAGATCTTTGGTTACTCCTCTCATATTTTTTCTCCTCAGAGTCTTCTCACTCTCTTTCTGACCCTGCTTATATATCTTATTCCTCAAAAGTTTCCCACTTTTTTTATTGAATGGAGAATATAAAAATCCCTTGTTAGTAGTTTCTTCATTTTTTGATGAATCTGCAATTTAGTTGATAGGACTATTACCTCCATGCTACATCCTGTTTGCCCCTTTTTCTCTCATATATCCTCCAAAGAAACCTACCCAAGCTTCTGGAGGCCTTCATCTGGCTCAGTTCTCAACATATGACTAACCTGATTATTTTCCCTTAATGGTATCCCTTATACCACTTCTTGCCTCTACGTTACCATATATATATATAATATAACTTTGTGTTATATGCAACTTGGATTTTAATGAGTTAGTAATGTTCCAAGATTCACAGTCATATAGCATTACCAGGATATCATTTTTGTCAAAAAGAGAAGTTTCTGTGATGGAGACTGCTTTGATAACATTAAAAATTATTGTGTAGTTTCTCAAATGTAATCCAACCTGTTTCCTTCCTCTTTGTCAGTTCTGAGCGCAATTCATTGCCTGTCTGCATTGCCTGCTCCAAATATATGTACTGTTCAACTTAACCTATTGGATTGGGCTTCTACTTGTATAACCTGGAAAATAGATGTTTGTCATACTTTATTTTTTTTTAGTTTATACTATAAGTGATTTATTTTGAGTAATCATGGATCCTGTTGGGAATCCTCTTTAATACTCTGGGATTTTATGCAATCAGCATTAATATCATCTACCAAGCATAAGCATATGGAAGATTTCATCATCCTTAAAAGAATCTCTTTTCCAATTGGACTCAAGACATGCTTCATAACAATGGCATACATCTCTGGCAAGCATACATCTCCTTGTTTTTTTCTCTTGCTTTTGATGTTCTATTCTCTAACATGATGTGCATGTTAGGGAAATTTATTTGGCAGCTACATGAATAATGGATCAGTAATCAGAGGTCCAATAAACAATGAACAGAGGGTTACCTCTGGTTCCATTTATCCAGGAACCTTTTCTTAATATTCACAGAAGGCCCCCCTTTGGAACAAAGTCTTTTTTAAAGCTACATTTTGGTTTATTGAGTCAAATACTTTTTTGCTATCAGCAGACAAAAACACAGTGAGACATTATATGATCTGCACCTTTCAGTCAGGTGTGTTACTCTAAAACTGTGGTCTGCTACAAAAAAAGTCATTTACAAAAGTCCATGTATTTCCTTCTCATTTTACTCGGAATATCTTTGAAAGGAATATGTCTCTTAAAAATTTTATACAGATTAATAAGTAGGTAATTGGTTGAATTGTTATTGATGTGTTAATGATTACCTTTTTCTCTTGTAGTAATAACTGATTTTTTCTGTTCCTTTGGTATATTGCTCTCCCTGAGAAATGATCTTTTAATGACATAAGGATTATATCATCTCATGCATATAGTTTCTTTTTGTACTTGGCCTTGTCCAGCCACTTTTCCCAGTTTGGTGGTCTTAAGTGCCAATTCTGGTTTTTCCTGGAAGTCATTAGAGACTGAGGTGAGAGTGATGATAGTTCTTCTGTCACTGATAATGAAAATTCAACTTAATTTAATAAGCTTTTGTTAAATGCTGGATATTGAAGATACAAAGACAAAGGACCCTGTTCACAAGGATCTTACATTCTACTGGGGGAAACAATATGTACACAGATAATTAAATACTTTTATACAAAGTAATTCTAGGCATCTAGAATACTAAAAATTAAGAGGATCAGGAAAGGTATCATGTAGGAAGTGGCACCCTACCTGAGCCTTGAAATGAGCCAAAGATCCCCAAACTTGGAGGTTAGGAGAGAGAATATTCTAGGTATGGGAGAAAACCTCTGTAAAAGCCTGGAGATGGGCAATGGAATTTCACATATGAAGAACTAGGAAATAGACCAGTTTATTTGAAACATAGTGTGAAGGAGAGTAATATGAAATCAATCCGGAAAGCTAGATTGGAGCCAGATTGTGAAAGATTTTAAATCCTTCAAAGGAGTTGATATTTTATTTTCATGGAAATATGGAGCCACTGAAGCCTTTTGAGCAGAGAAAAGACATGGATATTCCTATACTTCATTTTATTTTATTTTTTGAAACTGTTATCTTCCGTCTTGGAGTCAATACTGTGTATTGACTCCAAGGCAGAAGAATGGTAAAGGCTAGGCAATGGGGATTAAGTGACTTGCCAACGGTCACAGCTAGGAAGTGTTTGAGGCCAGATTTGAAACTAGGACTTTCTGTCTTTAGGCCTGGTTCTCAATCCCCTAAGCCATCCAGCTGCTCCTGTCTTATACTTTTGAAGTATCAATTTGGTAGCTGTTTGGAGAGAGGATAGACCAGAGACCTGGTTCCTTCTGTAGTAGGCTACTGCAGACATCTAGATAAAAAGACAAACTAAGATTGAGAGTATATTTGTTGGGAGAGAAGGGGGTAGATAAAAGAAGTATTGTGGAGTCATAATCAGTGACAGTCACTAATTACATATGAGAGTTGAGGGAGAGAAAACTAAAAAATGGTGACTCCAAAGTGCAAATCTGAGTGTTTGGAAGGATTTCCTTCATAGAAATGGAGAAGTCTTAAGGATGGATAGGTTTTGTAGAAACTATATTAGGAATTTTTGCAAATGATACGATGATTTACTTAGAGAACCCTAAAAAAAACAACTAAAATTACTTGAAACAATAACTTAAGCAAAGTTGTAAGACATAAAATAATTCATCAATATTTTTTTTACTACCAACAAAAATCTAGCAGCAAGAAATAGGAGAAATTCCATTCAAAATCACCCTACAGTATATAAAATATTTTGGCTTCTTCTTGCCATGATACATATAGAAACTACGTGAACACAAATTTAAAAAAAAAACATTCTTTGCAAAAATACAGACCTAAATAATTGGAGAAGTATATCTTTTCATGGGTTGGCAGAGACAATATAATAAAAATAATGCTACATAAATTAATTTGCTTATTCATTACCATACCAATCAAATTACCAAAGGATTGCTTTTTAGCACTAGGAAAAATAATAAATACATTTGGAAGAAAAAAAGGTGAAGAATCTCAAATGGAAATAATAAAGAAAGGAGGGAAGAAAGGGTACCTAGAAGCACCAGATCTCAAATTATACTACATAGCAGTAATCACTGAAGCTTATTTAGTACTGGTTAAAGAATAAAAAGGAAGATATAGAGGTCAGCCAGTGGAATAGATTAAGTACATAAAATATAGAAGTAAATGTAGTAGCATAGTACTTGATAAACTCAAAAGCTTTTAACTATTGGGGAAAGAATGCATTATTAAAAAAATACTGGGAAAACTAGAAAAAGGACTAACAGAAATTATATATGAACTAATACTTTGTGCCATGTGCCAAGATAAGTTTCAAATGAAAACATGATGGATGTAAAAGTCATATCATAAAACAAACTAAAAGAGCAAGGAAGAATATACATTTCACAGTGAAAGATAAGGAAAGGAGGGTTTATAACCAAATAGGAATTGGAAAGGATCACAAGTGATAAAATGGACAATTTTGATTATGTAAAATTAAAAGGTTTTGCTCAAATGAAACTAGTAAGAGTTAAAAATTGAAAGAGAACAGTTAACTGGGGAAAAATTCTTGCTGCAAATTATAAAAAATAAGGTCTCGTATCCAAGATTTAAAAGGAACTGATTCAGATTTATTAGGACAAGATCCATTCCCCAGTATATAAATAGTCAAAGGAAATAAACAGGAAATTCAAAGGAAAAAATCCAAGCTATCAACAGCCATTTCTTTCTCTCCACGTGGATAGCAGTTAACTTGTTATTTTAAAAGCTATTCTACTAGTCTAGTGGACCTTTACTTCAACTTTTAGCTACTAGTAGTTAAGGCAGATACTCCTTTCTCTCCATTCTGCCTAGCCATACTGTCTGATGGCTTTCTTGAATAACATCATGGTGCATTGGACAGGGTACTAGATTTGGAGTCAGAGTTTCAGCTTTGCCACTATCGGGTAGTAACCTGTGTGACCTTGGGCATGTCACCTAACCTCTTTGGGCCAATTTTCTCACCATAAAATCAGTTAGATTAGATGCCCCTTAAGGACTTTTCTAATTCTAAATGTATGGATCTTAAGAAATTGTGAGCTGAAGTAGAAAAAGAAAAATATCAATGAATCTAGGTGCTAAGTATAGAAATACAAAAGTGAGAAATACAAAAGTACTGAGGGAGCTTAGTCTCTACTTGTGGGCTGTATAGCATGTTCAGAGATAACTATATATGTATACATACATATACACACACACACACACACAAAATGCACAGGGATTTGAGAGTTGGAGGGGGTGGCACCAACAACTAGGGGAATCTGGAAAGGCCTCTTGTAAGGATTTTTGAAGAGATATAGGAGTTCTAAGAGATAGAAGTGATGAGGAAGAGTGTTCTGAATATAGTATATGTTGGTAATGGTGACATGTTCTTATGTTCATGATGGTGAACCTATGGCATGCATACCAAAGAGGGCACACAAAATTCTCTTTGTGGGGTGAGCTGACTCCCATCAGAGATCTTTACTAGAAAGGCAGAGGAACTTGGGCAGAGCTGCTTCCTTCCCCCACTCCACCATGCCTGATAACATTTTTTCACATCATCTGCCCCTCTGCCTAGCAGCCCAATGGGAGCACACAGGGTGGGTGGGCAACTCACAGGCACCAGAGCTGTAAGGGAGTGGAGCGCTCCAGCCACTCTCCTCTTCCTCTCTACAGGTGCTGAGGACATTCCTCACTTCACCCATCCCTCTGCTCAGCAGCCCAGTGGGAGCACTTTTTCCCTCCCCGTTTGTGTGGGTTGGGGATAGCAGGGCATGGCACCTGGTCTCTAAAAGGTTCACCATCACAAGTATATATCTATATCTATATCTATCTATATCTATCTATCTATCTATCTATCTATATATATATATCATGCTTTTAATACTTGAAGGAGATGAACTTAAATGTATTTTTTTTAGGGTTTGTGTTATTTGTGAGCACACACACACACATATATATATATATTTGTGCAAATTTTGGGTTTTTTTTGTAGGGTTCTTTTTTTAGTAACTTCCATTAATAGTACATAAATAAATACTAAAGAATAATACAAACCAATTTTTTTTATCCTTAACTATTTTGATTCTTGTTTGTTATCTGTGTCTAGGAAGCTGAAAATACTTTACGTCTAATGCAGAATAAACTTAAGGAAGAAGAAAAACGACTGCTTAAAAGTGGAAGTAAGGTTACCATCTTTAAATAGAGCTGTTTATATTATACTATCATTACCAATAAGTTATACCAAAAGCATTTATTTAGTGCTTACTATATACTAGGCACTGTAGTAAGATCTAGGAATACAAATACAAGGAGAAAGACAAAAGCTTACATTCTAATGGGGAAGGATAACAAAGAAATTGAATAGTATTGGGAATGATAGGGATATGAAGGCACTTGTGCATGGGACATGATAGAGAAAATTTTGAGAATCAAGAGTATAGCCTAGAGAGGAATAAAGATATGACTGGCCTGAGGGTCTTTAAATTGGAAGTTCTGGAGGAACCAGCCAATAAGAGGGAGAAGACACAAGGACAATGGGTACTTTTAACTGTAAGAAGTCTAAGAGTGAAATGGATAATCAGGGACAAAGCAAGGATATCCATAAAACAAGAAAAACAAATTAAGGGAATAAGAATGAGCAAAGAAAAAAATGATCATTTTATGCAAATAATGTGATGGTGTTCTTAGAGAACCTTAGCAAGTCAACTAAAAATTAATTGAAATAACTAATAACTTCAACAAAATTATAGGGTTAATATAAATCCATCCACATGAATCATTAGCATTCCTGGATATTGCCAACAAAACCCAGCAGGAAGAGCCAAAAGGAGAAATTTCATTCAGAATAAAGAATATATAAACTATATATTATATATATATTTGGGAGTCTAAGAAGACACATTCAGGAACTATGTGAATCATAACTACAGAGCATTTTTTTTTAATTTTTTTTTTAAACCCTTGTACTTCGGTGTATTGTCTCATAGGTGGAAGATTGGTAAGGGTGGGCAATGGGGGTCAAGTGACTTGCCCAGGGTCACACAGCTGGGAAGTGGCTGAGGCCGGGTTTGAACCTAGGACCTCCTGTCTCTAGGCCTGACTCTCACTCCACTGAGCTACCCAGCTGCCCTACAGAGCATTTTTTGCCAACATTAATGTTCAACAGATATTAAGTGCTTACAATGTGCAAATGTTAGAACTGCACAAATGAAGGATATATAATCTCTGTCCTTAGGGAGCTTATCATTTAGTAAGAGAAGTAAGACATAACAAATTGATAATTATGAAATAGGGGGCAGGAGTGCCTGGTTCTTTACGTACTTGCCAGGAAAGACCACTGTGGCAGCAGAAAACAAGATTGTAATCACACTTTAATAACCACAGAGGATATGGGGACAAAGAGCACAAAAAATGTAGAGACAAGTGATAAAAGGAATTGGGACAGGGGATGAGGTAGTGAGGGAAGGCAGGCAGATTGAGCAAAATGATAATGAGGAAGAGGAGTCAGAATATCACTTGATTACAGCTATATGGGAGCACTAGGCAGCATGAACCTAATAGAAATGAAAGAGAGCTGGGGGAGAAGGCAGGAGTTTGAAGTAAGTAACCCAGGCTAGTTCATTCTCATACTTGCCATTTGTTCAGAAATACATGTTGTGTTTGTGTTCTTTTAGGAAAATTATTTCAGTTTGGGAACTTTGCTATCTTTACCACTTTTAACTCTAGACCACTTCAGGGATGGACAACAGTTAGGAAGATATCTTCAGGAAAAGAATTTTATTTGTGATTCTTTCTGGCCTAAATTTCTTAATATATCTGCCTCCTGTGTAGGGATAGTTGTGCTGCTGTGAATGTGAGTTAGGATGCCTCGGGCATTCTTTTGTGCTCCTAACACAAGAGGCTTAGGAGTTCTATATACACAAATTGAGGTTTGCAAAAAAGAAATGCTTTACTCCTAGCCCATCTGTGGGTCTCCCCATTGCCTTTCTTTGCTTTAAGAGAGTCAGAAACATAGAGTATACATTGTTTGTTGAGTGCTGACAGGCAAAAACAAAGAACCTCTTGTCCTCACAGATCAAGAAAAAGCTAAGAGGACAAATGACTTTTGATTATTGATCTGTCTCATTGGATGGAATTGATTTGTGCCTAGAGGTAAAGTCATTGTTTTTGTAACATTTAATTTTTTTGTTAATTAGGTAATGATGATTCAGACATAGACATTCAAGAAGATGACGAATCTGACAGTGAAATGGAAGAGAGACGATTATCAAAGCCACGAACAGCCATGGAAGTTTTGATGCAAGGTACCTAAATTACTTTTGCTACTTACTTTCACCTCTTATTTAAAAGGAGTATTCTGAAGTGATATAAGTTTCCCACTTTCAAATGAGATATTTGCAAAGTGCTTAGCACACTATCTAGCACATAGTAGGCACTTAATAAATGCTTGTTCTTTTTCACCCTTTCCTTCCCATCATAGAGCCAAGGTTGCCCTATATCGGGGTTATATCTAGAGCCCTAAAAGGGCCACTTTTGGTCTGAATTTACTAGGCCTGATATCTTAATTTGGTCCATGATATGCTTATTGATAGTTCTCCAAAATCCTATCCTAAGATTATGTAATGTTCAATGGCAGAAGTTACATTTTCCCATTTCCAGGAATTTAATGAAATTATTCAAGGCATAGAAAGAATTTATTAAGAGAAAAAAATCAATAAATTCCCCAGATAATAATATCTAACATTTAAGTAGTGCTTTGCACTTTACATAGGGCTTTCCTCAAATATTTTGTGAATTAGGTTGTGTAAATATTATTATTTACACAACCTAATTTACACAATTGTTATCCCTAATTTACACAATTGTTATCCCTTATTTTTCAGAAGAACATATATATTTTTTTAAACCCTTACCCTCCATCTTAGATCAATACTATGTATTGTTTCTAAGGCAGAAGAGTGGTAAAGGCTAGGCAATGACTTGTCCAGGGTCATACAGCTAGGAAGTGTCTGAGGTCACATTTGAAAACAGGACTTCCCATCTCAGACCTAGTTCTTTATATGAGCCACCTACCTGTCCCCCAGATGAATATATCTTAATGGTTTGTGACTTTCCCAAGGTCTTATAACTAGTAAGGAATTGAAATGGACTTTGAACTTAAGCTTTCTAATTCTACACCAGAGTCCCAATTAGTGTGAATAATGAATCTTGTGAAGTGGTGACATATGTTTAGATTCAAACAATTTGAAATTTTAATTATTTTAAATAGAGTAAATGTAGACTACAGTGGAAATATACACTGAGAATTAAAAAAATGCAATTGCTTCAGGGATTCTTTATTTTTATTCATTAGGACCTGGCTATAAAGCCTACCCAAGTTGCCCGTACATAGAACCTCAGAATTAGAAGGGACCTCAGCAATCGTATCTGTACCCTAACAGAAAATTCTCTTTTAATTCTCTATTAATTGAAGAAGATAAAAAAAAGACCACTACCTCTCAAAGCAATTCATTTTTTAGCAGCTCTTTCAGGAACTTTTAGACACATGAAGTCAAAATTGGCTTTTCTACAACTTCTATAACTTTTCTATAATTGGATCCAGATTGCCACTGATGACTAAAATTCCTGTTGCTCCCATATCCTTGGTGCAACTGACCATTTGCTCTCACTCTAAGATCTTTTATGTGGAGATATGGTTGTTCCTTCTAAAACTTGAATACACATTAATCGGGTTTCTTTTATCTATTTGATAAATAATAATTTCTATTCAGGGCTCAGCTGTTTCTAAAAACAGTCATGTCCTAACTCCAGGATATCACTGAAGGCAACCTGGCATAAAGGAGAAAGGGA
The DNA here is from genome assembly GCF_016433145.1 of Gracilinanus agilis. Taxonomy (NCBI): domain Eukaryota; kingdom Metazoa; phylum Chordata; class Mammalia; order Didelphimorphia; family Didelphidae; genus Gracilinanus; species Gracilinanus agilis. Next base: position 144,655,832 of record NC_058130.1, read on the forward strand.
CCTGAACCTTGGAGTCAGGAAGACCTAGTTTAAGTCCTGCCTCTGACATATATTGACTATGTGATCTGAGCAAGTGACTTATCCTCTCAGTGCCCCAGGCAACTCTCTAAGATTATAAATGTAGACCTTCATGGTAGAGGGAATTTCCTAATTGGGTATTACCCCAAAGCCTTTCTGCCTTGTCAGTACATTCTTGTTTCAGGGAGACACATGTGATAGTCCCCTGGGGCCAGGGTTGTGTCAGCCCAGGACTCTGTCCTTCCTGGATGCTCTGCAGGCCTATTAATCCAGTTCTGCTTACCACAGTTCTACTGTTCATAGGATCCTAGGGTTAGAATTAGAAGGTGTCGTTAGAGTCATCTGGGCTGACCCCGGGTCTGAGAGGGGGAGTGACTTGCCAAGGATCAAATGTATTAAATGGTAGAACCAGGATTTGAGTCTAGATTTCATAGATCTGAATTCAGGACTCTTTCAACTGTCTACCACCTTTCTGAGGATTCATTTTGAATTATTCTTTATACACATCTGTGTAATAATAAATCATGTTATATTGGTCTGGACAGATGTTGAGAGGGAATGTGAAAAGAACATGAATTAGATACCGGCCCCTTCCTAAGGTTCTTCCATTACACTACAGTGTTATTGCACAATTTGTTTAACCATGCCCCATCATAGTATTATAAAACCTTCCTGAGACATTGTCCTCACAGTCCCCAAAGGCAGAATTTGAATGGTTGGTAACTAGAGCTAGTTAGTATTTGTGTAGCATTTTAAGTTTAGAAAAATACTTTACCTCTCCTATTTGATTCTTGCAACCTGTGAGGTAGGCAATATTATTCTCTCCATTTTGCAGATGAGTAGACTGAATGCATAAATGACTTGCCCAGGATCACACACTTTTTAAGTGCCTGAGGCAGAATTCAAATTTAGGTTTTCCTGACTCTTAAGTTTAGCATCCTATCTACTACCCTACCTAGTCACCCCTAGCTGTCATCTAGTCATTTACTCTTTTCAGAGCCGGAGAGAGAGAGAGAGAGGCATCTTAGAAAGCTCACTAAAGGGGCAAGAAGCTCTCTAGGATCGCATACAATGAGCTCCTTGCCATGAAAATTTGACTTCTTCCTACCTTTCCAGACTATGATGCATGATGATGTTTCACTTAACTCTGTTAATATCAGAAACAATGATATTAATGAGAAAGGCATCCCTAGGGGTAGGATTGGGCTTAGACCTGATACTTAGGACCAACTCAGAAAAAGCACCCTAGTTCAGAGGGAAAGGTAAGACTTCCAACAGTAAGCCATTCAACAAACATTTGTAAACATAATACTATATGCAAGGTAATGGGCCTGCAAACAATAAAGGAGGCAGTTGATTAAGAAAGGCAACTAGTGCTGAGAGAAAAGCTTCAGAAGACAAAGAAAAAGAAATCTGTTAAGATATTAAGTGGCATGATAATCAGGTGGGACTATTCTTTTTTAACACATTCAGAGATCTTTGATGCCATTGGCATTCATATCAGACTACAGAGGACACCCTAAAAATGTTCACCTATCCACTATGGTACGCCAACAACTCTCTTCATCAAGTTCCACATGGAACATGGGGAAAATGAGGATCCAAGCGGCATTGTTACCTACTAAAATTTTTTTTAAACCACAATTACCTACAATGTTTGAGAGATGGGAAGTTTTGGCTCAGTTCATTTTCTAATCTACTCATTGTTTACCAGAAAATCTGTTTTGTTTCCACTTCTGAGAATTTTTTTTATATTTAACTTTTTTTTTCTGATTGCATATAAAAATAAATTTTAACATTCATTTATTAAAATTTTGAGTTCCAGATTCTCTCCCTCCTACCTTCTCTTTAGGAAGACAACCAATATAATATAAATTATACATGTATAGTCATTCAAAACATATTTCCATTTTAGTCATGCTATGAAAGAAAACACAGACAAAAAACCCCAAGAAAAATAGTTTTTAAAAGTATGTTTTGATCTGCATTCAGATTCTATCAGTTCTTTCCTTGGAGGTGGATTTTAACTCACATTACTGCTACTTAATAAAGATATGTTATATAGGATTTTGCCAAGTTCTAGAATTCATCTCCTTACTTTGTTGAGAGTTCAAGAACTAGTAGATTCTCATTATTTCTTTATATTCTTCTATCTTTAGGAAGACCCAACAAACGCATCGTGGGTACAATGCAAGGTGGAGAAACTGATGATGATGTAAGTTTCAATTATTCCCATAACATCCTGATTTCCTATACTATTAAAATGCCAGACCTGACTTCCTAAGAATAGACAATCTAAGCTAAGACTAGTATCTAGCCTATGAATAATGAGTTTTGGTCAGTTTGACTGGAGATTATTCTTCAACCAAGCTGGTTTGTTGCCTTACCTCTGGTGGATGTATTATTTGCTTATTAATATCTCATCTTTTTTTTTCAGACAAGCACAATTGCCACACTACTTTCCTTCCTCTCTGGTCTTTGTATTCTCATTCTCCACAGATGGAAGCAGCCCAACTTTCATAGAAATAGATTCAATGCAATTTTATGGGTATTTATGTGTTAGGTAATAGGATACAAAAACAAAATTAAAAATGGCCTCTGCCCTCAAGCAGCTGGTTTCCTTCTTCCAGGTTATCCAATTTATTCATTTTAGGACTGGGGAAGTTTTGGGGCTTGCCAAACAACTCAAGAGACTTGCATGAAGCTCTCTGGGATCAGAAGAATCTAACCAGACTCCTTCCTACCTTTCGAGTCATATTACACATTTCTGTCCTCCACCAATCCTTACATCCATCCATATCAGCTTACTTACTGTTCTTCACTCACAGTGCTCCATCTCCTGTCCCATCTTTATGCCTTTACACTGGCTCTTCCCCATGCCTTGAAGTCAATGAATGATTGGATTGTTGTTTTATCTTTGTATCCTATTGCCTAGCACATACTCATAAAATAGCATTGATTTCTTGCTGTTGTAAAATGGATGAAGTGTGCAATTGGGATTTGTCTCCCAAGGCAAGACTTTAATCCCAAGATAAAAAGGACCTGCTAAAGGTACAAGGATGAAAAAACCAACACTGTAGTAAGCTTAAGTTTTAGATATTTTCACTTAGTGAAGGATAATACATATAAAGATTCTGGGATATATTTGGAAATATCATTTGCTTCAAGATTTAGGCATCTTAGAGAAAGACTGAGAAAATAAAAAGTTAATTAAGGCTTAAAACCAATTAAACGGATTATTGGATATAAATGTCTCCAGGTTGTATTAACACTGAGCACCTAGTATATGAAGGCACTGCTAGGCATTTGGGGTGGTATAGAGAAAAATGATACACAATCTTTAACTTTATTAGGGCCACGAGGGGGGTATATGACACATACTCAAATAACTTTACAATAATTGCTCTAGAAGGCAGCAATGGTGTAGGGAGGTGGTATTGAATTCAAATAGAAATGAGGGGCCACCAAACTACACATTAGGATCCCTATGGGCTATATATGAATTTAGAAAACCATATTAACATTTTCATATTTTCATTTACATTTTTTTAGACCAGTGATGGGCAAACTTTTTAAAGAGAAAGGAAAGGAAATGCTCATCTGTCAGTCTGTTTCTAAGGCAACTCTTTCGAAGTTTCATTGTATCCTACTCATTGTATTCGTCAGATTAGGAATAATGTTGCACTGGCACTGCCAGATAGAACATTTCAGGGGGCCACATCTGGCCCACTGGCCATAGTTTGCCCATCACTGTTTTAGAGCTGTCCTATCTTAATGCTCTTCCGAGTATCAAGAGACTTACTGAAATACCTCTCCTAATATCCACATCATTAGAGCCAGTTGTTTTCTATTAGAACTGAGAGTAGTTCTCTACATTCACCAGGCAACTGTGGTCCAATGAACCACAAATTAATGTTCATCTAGCATTTATGGAATCTCTTTGAGTGAGATACTGTGCTGAATACTACATATGCTGATACTAAAAGAAGGTACAAGAAATGATTCTTGTCTTCAGGAAACTTCCATCTCACTGTGATGAAAAAGATCAACACTGACCAAGAATTGCAGGGCCCTAGATTTATAGGTTGAAGAAATTTAGAAGTCATGTATTCCAGTGCCCTGATTTTACAAAGGAAGGAAACAAGCCCAGAGAAATGACTGTGGCTTGTGTGCCTATGGCCACATAGTAGTAAATAACAGTACCATGCAGAGGGCTAGGGGCTTTAAAGAAAGGGAAAAACATGGTCACTGCCTTAGAGAGACATGATTTTTAACAGAGTAAATGAAAGATGATGTCAGAGGGAAGGGATGGGGAAGAAGGGGAGAAAAGGACCAGGACTTGGAACCAGATCCTTAAAGAGAGAGAAACCAAAGGCATTATTTATGGGAAATCATAGCAGCAGAGACATAGAGACAGAAATGTGCATGATGTGGGAGTAATGGCCTCAGTAATTTAGCTGGAGTAGAAGGTGGTGATAGAAGGAAGATAAATTGGAACCAGTTCCTGGAGAGCCTCCAATGCTAGGTTAATTTGGACTTAGAGGCAGGGGGACATTATTGAAAGTTTTTGAGCAAAGAAATTTGTTTTGACAAAGCATAGTTTAGACACCAAGATTTATCTGGCAGTGTTGTGTGGGATGAAGGCAGGAAGATCAATTAGAAATTGGACGACTATATTATAAAGTCAAAGTGTGATGTGATAAGTTAAGAAATCAGCAGTGAATATGGAAAAGAAAGGAAGGAATGAGGGATATGGCAATGGAAAGATTGATTTAGTGTGTGATTAATTTGAGGTGGAATTAGATGAGGGGTAGACAATGATTTTAGGGTTTTAGGTCTGGAATAACTGACAATAATAGCCAATATTTATATAGCACTTTAGAGGTTTAAAGCATTTTACATACACTTATCTCATTTTGAAGATTGAGAAGGTGAAAATTTTCACTAATAGCAATAGCAAAGTCCAGAGAAAGAGGTGGAAGTGACTTGGGAGTACTACCCAACCCTTTTTGACTTCAGATTGCATTTTAAATTCACATAAGCCTAGGCTGTCCAGAATGAGTATAGTATATGTCATTATACCATATGTTTGCCTGTCTTCTTCTGTTCATTCAGTAATATTAATAGTAATAATAGCTAACATCTTTGAAATAGTTGAGTAATTTTGGGGGGAGAATTATGTTTTTACTTTCTAAGATTTAGAAAGTAAAATCATTTAAACATGATTTGCTAACTGTACTAGTATCTTTAGCAATTGATTTGGACAAGAACCATATTGCTATAATGGTGCTTATTGTCCAGTTGCTAATAAAATGCTCTTGAAGGGAAAAAAAAAGATTTGCTATTTTAGATTTGCAAAGCACTTTACATATACCACATGTATCTATATTCAAAATAGGCTAGCTCTGGGCAGCTGGGTAGCTCAGTGGATTGAGAGTCAGGCCTAGAGACGGGAGGTCCTAGGTTCAAACCCGGCCTCAGCCACTTCCCAGCTGTGTGACCCTGGGCAAGTCACTTGACCCCCATTGCCCATCCTTACCACTCTTCCACCTATGAGACAATACACCGAAGTACAAGGGTTTAAAAAAAAATAGGCTAGCTCATACATCCTTTTAATAGATTGCTGCCCTCTGCCATAGACCAGCACTAGATGGGCTCCTCTCTCCACTTTGCTGCTCCTATTTATTTTCCACATTCTCCTCTCCTCCCTAAGTCTAATGGGAATTAAAACAACTATACTTGGGTTTTGAACAATGACACATGTATAACCTAGTGGAATTGCCTGTCAGCTTCGAGAGGGGGAAGGGAAGAGGTAAATTATGAATCATGTAACCATGGAAAAAATTTCTAAATAAAAAAAAAAGGAAAAAAACAACAACTATACCTTCAGTTCCATTCAAACTCTTCTTTCATCCATTGGTAAGAAAACCTACTTACATTTTTGCCAAACTTTACATTTTGCAGCTCTAACCTCATAATAGCACTGTGAAAAAGAGAGTGTGAATTTTATCCTCATTTTATTGATGAAGAAACTGAGCCCTCAGAGAGACAAAACAACTTCCAAGTGATATTTTTCTGGGTCCCAAGAAAGCAGTTCCAGGAGTAACTGGCCAAAAGCCATTGTATTGCAAAAACAGTAAATCCAATTTGTATAGGTTGTATGGGGCTGGAAATTGGTGATTTAAAGGTGGTATTATTAATATAGAGACTTTCTTCTATGCTTGGACCAAACTACTCTTTTCCTTTGCCATGTAATGCTTTTTTCTTCTGAACTGCTAGGTTGTTGGGTTTAACTTCCTAACTAGCTAAGGAGTAGGTGTCAAGTTACATTTGCCATCCCTTTTATTGCAGGAAGATTCAGAGGACAGTGAAATTGATATGGAAGATGATGAAGAAGATGATGATGATTTGGAAGATGAAAGCATGGCTCTTTCTCCTACCAAGCCAAATCGTAGGGCCCGGAAACCTGAGCCCTTGGATGAGAGTGACAATGACTTCTAGCTTACCTCTTCTGGATCCAATACAAATTAAACACAATATAGGTAAATGTGTGATGAGAAGTTTGGAAAAGCAACATGCATTATTTTAACTAAATTAGTTGTTCGTTATTGAAAATGTTCAAGCTATATCCTCCTTTGCTTAGATTCCATGAGATTTAGCCATGAACCAAAACCACCACCAAGTAGTTTTTAAATATAATTTACTTACTATTTTTGGACAACAGGATTTCTTGATTTTTCACATCATGGAGGAGATATGAAAAGGTCCACAGAACCATAAAGAAAAGAGAAACATGACTAATTCCATAGTATCACAAGTCAGATATTAAAAACCACCCCAGGAACAGCTTACCCAGTATATACTGCTTTTACAAAGTTTAGAACACTGTGGTAACATACTGATTTTTATGAGTCTAACTTTCTTTTTAATTTTAAACTCTGTGGGATCTCTACAAATTTCTTAATTTCCTTAAATAAGCACTTTTCTAACATTTTAGTCACAGAGTCATAGAATGTTAGAGCTAGGAGGGAAAGTTCATCTAATGAAACTAACATTTTATAGAAAATGAAATTAATAAAACAAAGAAAGGCTGTGACATATGCATGTCTCTACAGCTTTTGAAGAGTATACCATGGTCTCTTGAATTTCAGGAATTCAGGGCTCTTTCTGCAATTTCACACCGTCTTCCAGCCTTGTACAACATTTCACCTTATTGGTGAGAAAGAAACACCTGCAAGCCTTTATACTAGCCTGCAATTATTTATGACTAAGTTTTTCTTTATCACTTCTTCAGCTCACTTATTTCTGATTTCCCAAAGCATTTAGTACCATCTTTTAATCAGATCTCTTTTTCAGTGATCTTTACTACATTTGTGTTTACCTAGTTTTCCCTTTCCTATGGACTCTGAGATTACCAATCAGTAAATCTAAAACACCAACAATGGGAATGCAAACTTGCAAAACTTATAGAATCATTTTAGAGAGCAGCCTAGCAGCATGAAGTAAAAGTTGCAAAATCAATCATTCTCTTTGACCCCTTAATCCCATTGTTGTTAATAAACTTGTGAAAAGTGTTATCAGAAACAAACAACAAGAAGTGGTCAAAGATTTTCATAGCATTATATGCAATCTCAAAAAAGTGGAAATAACCTAAATGTCTAAAGGGAGGGGCATGATTATGATACATGAGTAAAATGGAATAACACAAAAGAAATTAAGACTAATCTGAGGAAGAAAATAAACCCAGAAAGAACATTAAAACAATGCAAAACAAAAATAAAAACCAGAATTAACTACACATTTACCATAACATTTAAAAGGGAAAGTGAATGAGAATGAATGGACCAATAAAGAATCCTAGTAAAAATTTAATGAGAGTGATTGAAAAATTATACTTCGTATAACCAAATTAATTGATTTTTTTTAAATCCTTAACTTCTGTGTATTGGCTCCTAGGTGGAAGAGTGGTAAGGGTGGGCAATGGAGGTCAAGTGACTTGCCCAGAGTCACACCGCTGGGAAGTGTCTGAGGCCGGATTTGAACCTAGGACCTCCCGTCTCTAGGCCTGACTCTCAATCCACTGAGCTATCCAGATGCCCCCAAATTAATTGATTTTAAATGTAAATTGTTATTGAGTAAGTTTAATTGATTGTATTAACATTCATTGCTAAGCATTTGGTGAAATAATCTTTTTTTAAAAAAACTTGAGGTGGAAGAGAGACTTTAGAGATGATCCTATTGAACCTCATTTCACAGATGAGAAAACTGAGACCCACAGGGCCTGGACTAATGAAACTGAAGCTAGAATCTAAGGGCCATGTCTTAACTCTCATCCCAGCGATCTCTATTCCACCCTACAGACTGCCATAGTGAGAAAAAACCTCAACGTAAAATAAACACAGTAAGAACACATAAGTAGTAGATTTCAATGATTTTTCTTTTTGGCCACCCCAACCACTTGACTTTGATTCTTCACTTCCCTCCCAAAAGGGAACCTTATTAGTTCACTTATATATATTATAGATAATATATTATTACTTATTAGTCAGGTAAGAGTGGGCAAGTTGCTTTATCAGTAGAGCAGGGAATAATAACAGTACAGTTAGTAAACATATGTTGTTCTGCATAAGATTTCCATGTTTATTCCTGATTAGAAAAGGAAATCTAAAAGTTTTAGGTGCCTATATGATAGGATCAAAGAATATACAAATGAAAGATTATTTGGTCTAATCCCCTCATATTACAAATTAGGGAAGAGGGGCATAGAGAGGGAAAGAGACTGCCCAAGTTCATACATTGGGTTAATAGTAGGACTAAGATTTGAGAAGCCAGTTGGTTGGAGTACTTAGCCAGTGCTCTTTCCATACCTTTTTCCTAAAAATCACCTCTCTGGGATGTTTTCTACAATAGCATCTGTGAATGAACTGAAAAGTACAGTATTGAAAACATGTAATGAATAGAAAGAGTTGTCATAGTAGGCTATGAGTCAGAGTTTGTTAGGCACCTTGGAAGCTATATTTTTTTCTTTCATGGAATTTAATTGACTCAAAAGAATTATTACATTTTTCAAATGTGCTAAAGTTAGGATGTGGCTTACATACAATGCAGGAGTCTGACCTGACTTTAAAATGTGGCCACATATTAAAAAAAAAGAAAAAAAAATCACCAATCACCATGAAAATCCCATATGAAGTTTTCTTTTAAGGAGCATAAAACACAAAGTTTTTAACATATATCCAGACTGACGTCAATATAAAAACTCTTTAGCTGTAATTATGAAATCCATAGTAATATTATTTACCCATCTGGGTAGTACCCTTCCATGGGAGAAACTCTAGGCATTTAAAAATAATAATAATAATAATAATATATTCTTTATAACAGACCTTCATTATACAAGGATAGTTAGGATGTGAAGCTGATAAGACCAAAATTGTGAATGTGATTCTTCTTGGGTTTTGTTCTTGGCTACAGCACACTTTGGTAGAATATAAGCTTCTTTTTTTTATCTTTGAAAATTTTATTTAATTAATATAGGATATTTTTCCATGGTTATAAAATTCATGTTCTTTCCCTCCCCTCCCCCCGCTCCCTTCCCATAGCTGACGCACAATTCCACTGGGTTTTACATGCGTCATTGATCAAGACCTATTTCCATACTATTGATATTTACACTAGTGTGATCGCTTAGAGTCTGCATCCCCAATCATATCCTCATCGACCCATGTTGTCAAGCAGTTGTTTTTCTTCTGTGTTTCCATTCCCAGAGTTCTTCCTCTGAATGTGGATAGTGTTCTTTCTCATAAACCTTTCCAAGTCATCCTGGATCATTGCTTTGCTGTTAGTAGAGAAGTCATTTACATTGGATTGTACCACAGTGTATCAGCCTCTGTGTATATGGTTCTCTTGGTTCTACTCCTTTCACTCTGCATCAATTCCTGGAGGTCATTCCAGTTCACATGGAATTCCTCCAGTACGTTATTCCTTTGAGCACAATAGTATTCCATCACCAACAGATACTACAATTTCTTCATCCATTCTCCAATTAAAGGGCTTCCCCTCATTTCCAGTTTTTTGCCACCACAAAGAGCATGGCTATAAATATTTTTGTATAAGTCTTTTTCCCTATTATCTCTTTGGAGTATAAACGCAGCAGTGGTATGGCTGGGTTAAAAGGTAGACAGTCTTTTAGTGCACTTTGGGCATAGTTCCAAATTACCATCCAGAATGGTTGGATCAATTCACAACTCCACCAGCAATTCATTAATGTCCCAGTTTTGCCACATTCCTTCCGACATTTATTACTTTCCTTTGCTGTCATTTTAGCCAGTCTGCTGGGTGTGAGGTGGTACCTCAGAGTTGTTTTGTTTTGTATTTCTCTAATTAAAGAGATTTAGAACACTTTTCCATGGGCTTATTGATAGTTTTGATTTTTTTTTTATCTGAAAATTGCCTATTCATGTCCTTTGCCCATTTATCAGCTGGGAATGGCTTGATTTTTTTTGTATAGTTGGTTTAGCTCCTTATATATTTGAGTAAATAGACCTTTGCCAGAGTTTTTTGTTATAAAGATTTTTTCCCAATTTGTTGCTTCTCTTCTAATTTTGATTGCATTGGTTTTGTTTGCACAAAACCTTTTTAATTCAATGTAATCAAAATTATTTTACATTTTGTAATTTTTTCTAATTCTTGTCTAATTTTAAAATCATTCCTTTCCCAAAGATCTGACAAGTGAACTATTTTGTGTTCACCTAATTTATTTAGTTTCCTTCTTTATATTCAAGCCATTCACCCATTCTGAATTTATCTTGGTGTAGGGTGTGAGATGTTGATCTAGACCCAATCTCTCCTAAACTGTTTTCCAATTTTCCCAGCAATTTTTGTCAAATAATGGGTTTTTGTCCCAAAAGCTGGGATCTTTGGGTTTTTCATACACTGTCTTGCTTAGGTCACTTACCTCAAGTCTATTCCACTGATCTTCCCTTCTGTCTCTTAGCCAGTACCATATTGTTTTGATGACCACTGCTTTATAGTACAGTTCAAAATCTGGTACTGCTAGGCCACCTTCCTTCACATTTTTTTCATTATTTCCTTTGAAATTCTTGATCTTTTGTTCTTCCAAATGAATTTTGTTATAGTTTTTTCTAATTCAGTAAAAAAAGTTTTTTGGTAGTTTGATACGTATGGCACTAAATAAGTAAATTAATTTGGTAAGAATGGTCATTTTTATTATGTTAGCTCATCCTACCCATGAGCAGTTAATGTTTTCCAATTGTTTAGACCTAGTTTTAATTGTGTGGAAAGTGATTTGTAGTTGTGTTCATATAATTTCTGTGTTTGTCTTGGCAGCTAGATTCCTAAATATTTTATATTGTCTAGTGTAGTGAAAAAGTGCAAACAACCCTGCAAAAGGCTCACTGCAGAATTTCTGGCAGTTGAGAGGGTTTAGAACCCTGACTAGAGGCAGCTGGTCCTGGAGGCTTGGTCAGAGCAGAAGGGTCAACTGAGCTCGGTCTTGGGGGAAAAACCTGGCCTTGATTCCTTGATTCTTTATCTTTTCTCTTGAGATTTTGTAGCTTAGCTAATTTCTCTGGATCTCCCTGACCTTCCCTATTCCAATCACCATTTCCCATCTTGACTTCCTGTGGGTTTTGGGAGAAGGGTAGATTTCGGTGGTAGCAATCAAACTTTGAAGACTTAGGTTTTCCTATAGTCAAGTAGGGCTTACCCTTGATACAAATTATCTCCTGATTCGTTGTGTGTAACTTCCCTAACCTTAAAGGCAACAAAACCTCCCAGGGCTGAGTGAGGGCAGGCCCTTTCTCAGTCTCCCATTCCTGTGTCCCTTCCCCACCTGAAGCTTCTCCCTAGGCGGTTGTTAGAGAAACCCTGTATCCCTCTATCCTATATATACAACCCCTAAACTCAATAAACCCTGTTGTCACTTAGTCAAACCTTTTGCTAAATTATTGATTGAATGATAAAAGAGGGTAAGGAGAGAAAGGAATAGTTTCTGTCTGGGTCCTGAAGGGAGTTGGAGGCGTCCATCTTGGAGGAAGTGGTGATCCTCTATACTTCCTCTGAAGAAGCCCATCTATTTCTCGGACACTTCCTTTGTGAACCTGAGAAATTGACTAGAAAGCCCTCTAGTTAGTTTCAAACTATTTCTGGCTGGGCTTAACCTTTTGTCCGTAGAAGTGCCCTTCCTACCTGAAGGGTTCAGCTTGTTTCCCTTCAGTGTCCTCTGTCTGAAGCCTGTGTACCCAGTCTGTGTCTCCCTGTTGCAGCTGCCTGCCCAACTACCTCATCCTCTCCCCTTGCCGCTCATTCTACTTCATCATCTTGTATTTCCCTAAACTCAATCATTCACTTATATCTCCTACCACCTCAATTTAATACCTCCATGATTGTACCCTCCTTTCCCACCTACTGACTTAGGGACCCACAAACCCCATCCACTTGTTTTATCCCCTTATTACAACTTGGCGAGCATAGTTAGTAAAAACCTGCAAATCTTCTGAAACACCCAAGATGAATCTGGCAAGGATTACATTCATTCTATGCAGTGTCTCCATAATGGCTTGATCTTTCATGCAAGGTCTTAGCAGCTTCTGGTTCATAAAAGTCCCTAGTTTAGTGCAACAAATACTTGAAATATACGATTATTACAAATGGTGTGCCCTTACCCTTGCAGAATGCATATGTTTCATCCCTACTGCTATTGCCATAATCCTATCTCTTTGGCAATTCCTAGTGATTTCTAAGGCAGTTTTGACTCACCTGTGGCAACTCCTGCTAAAAATGATGCTGACTCTGGGGAACTAGTAGAGAACATCAAGCTACTGTTCCAAGTATTAAAGCAAATTAGAGAGGGAAAGGAATTAGATAAGCACACAATCCTCCAGCTGGAGATTGTGGAGTCAAAATATTTAGGAAGCAATAACACCGCTGAAGAACAAGCAATAACAAATGCTGTAGTCTCTGTGTTACCAGTTGTGGACAGGTACCATTGTACAACCAGGGGAGGGGGTGGTGCATGTAAAGACATACAAGGCATTCACTCCAAGTGATATGGAGGTCCTAAAAAGACGCTTTCCCAAGTTTTTTGAGAAACCTCACAAAAGCATCAAGGAGCTCAAAAGGGTGTTCACGTTGTTCAATCCTAGTTTTGATGATGTTGAATTTCTTTTGGGGGAATTTTACTCTTCCTCAGAAAAGGAAAAATTCCTCAATGAAACAAGAACAACCCAAATTTGGAATCATGGCCGCTGGTTCATCAAGACTTAGATTTCACTCAGCATGCCAACATGAGATATCCAATGAGGTGCAGGACAGATTTGATTGAGGCAATGAGGATGCACGCTAAAAGACCAAATGCGTGGCAGAAATTTGAAAAGCTAAAACAAGGAGAGGAAGAATACCCAAGTAGCTTTCTTGATAGGGTAATCGAAGCCGCAGAGACAATTCTTGGTCTCAGAGATATACATGCCCAGGATACCATTGACCACATACGTAGACAGTTTGTGAAGGAAACCTTGATCCCAATACAAAACTACTTTAGACAGAGTTGTCCACCTTGGGAATCATTGCCATTGGAGGATGTAAGGCAACATGCAGCTTACATTCACAACTCGAAACAAAAAGAGGCAAGATTAGCTAAACAAACTGAATCTGATAAGGACAAAGTGATAGCTGATCTAAAACATCAATTAAAACAGGCAAAGTGGGAGAAAGAAATTGAGGAGGTGAAAAATTTTGCCCTCCAAACCAATAGGAGCCAAAATCAGTACAGGCAACCTACTAGCAACACCCAAAGAACAAAATCACCATCCCCTCATTGTTACCTATGCGGACGGCTTGGACACATCCTTCAATTTTGTAGATTTAAACAGCAAATAGATTTTTCCAAAAATGATAATCAGAATCAGAGTCAGAGGCAATAGAAAGACCTACTATAATTCTAAATGGTCTAAGAATAATAATGACACAAAAAGAAATGATGATAACAAACATGATGGTGCATGCTGTAACCATGCATGTAAAAAATATAGCCAATCCCATTCATTAGATGATAATGGTGTGTTATTTGGAATTCTGGGGTTCCCATTTTAAAGTATTTGACAAACTTCCTGTGGACATGTGGGGGGACTTTGAAACTATATTTTCCGTGATCCAATGGGTTTCCGGTTTTGGACGTGGTGACGTCCCCAACATATAGCGCAGCTTAAATTCGGAGGTTGGCCTTGAGACAACCTCTTTGACTATGCAGACAATGTGGGAGGAGGTATGGACGGGTGGCATTTTAAAAAATAGTCAGGCATGGTCTTATATATTTTTACCAACATGACCATGGTAATTAAAATATTACTTTTCTTCATAATATCAGCCTTTATCATTTTTAATCCTTACAATGGAAAGATATATTCAAATGGGAATGAAACCTAAATCATTATGAATCAAAATTCCTAATTTAAAAACTTCTAATCAGTGTAATTTGGGTGTGACAGTGTGTAGTCTAAGTGAGGAAAGCAAAATGGGAAATCTGGGCAAAATAGAGCAAGTGTCTAAAGCAAGCTACACAGAATATGAACATAGATCTGTGGTAGATAATCAGCAATGGGAAGAAATAATGCAAATGCGCAGAGAAATCTATGGCAATAATGAGGATGATTATTTAAGGGATCGGCTTTCTCATTCCATAACAGACACATTGGGTGAGAAGCATAAGGATCAATCAAACCATTGCAACAGCTCACATCAGGAGGCTCTGCAATCTTGTTCAGAATCATCAAGAACTCAAATTCCTCTTTATTCCAAGTATAAAACAAAGGGGCAACTTGGATAAAGAATATTATGACGAGGATTTACAAGGTTTTCAGAAAGGAACACTTTCAGTAACCTTGGGGGAATTAGATGCCAAAATTCTATCCCATTCATTTGTTTTAGACACAGTGCACAGATTGAGGTTAAAGAGCAAACCAATCAGTACGTTGGCAAAGACTCAAATTTGAAAGTACAACCCACTGAGTGGTAGGATGATAGCAGCTGTTTAGGAAATTCCACATCCACCTTTTTCAATCCCTTAGCTGCAGAATTTCAACCAAAACTTTGGGGAAGGGAAAGGGAGCAGTTGTTGTCCCCAGTAACCAGTGTGGCTAATAATAACATCAATGAAACTTGTGCTGTGATTGATAACAAAAACTATCTGACTTTAGTCACACAAACATCAGGGCAAAATAGGGAATATCAGTCAGCTTTTGAATCAGTAGTTGTACCTGAAGTGTTGAAGGGAACACAATCAAACTATCATACATTCCTGGATAATACTGAGGGGAAAACTTCTGATTTGGGGCATGACAGTTCTTTAAATATCAGAGCGGATGGTAAATCAAATCAAACCTCCATTTCTGCAGCCCTTAGCAAAGACCAACATGAAATTTGCACAATTGACAATGACTCGACAGCTCTCCTGTGTTTGTCTTGGCAGCTAGATTCCTAAATATTTTATATTGTCTAGGGTGATTTTAAATGGAATTTTTCTTTCTAACTCTTGCTGATGAGATGTGTTGAAGATATATAGAAATGCTGATGTTTTATGTGGGTTTTTTTGTATCCTGAAACTTTGCTAAAGTTGTTGATTATTTCCACTAGCTTTTTAGTTGATTCTCTAGGATTTTTTAAGTAGACCATCATATCATCTGCAAAGAGTGATAGCTTTGTCTCCTCGTTGCCCATTTTAATACCTTCAATTTCTTTTTCTTCTCTAATTGCTACTGCTAGAGTTTATAGTACCATGTTAAATAATAGAGGTGATAATGGGCATCCTTGTTTCACTCCTGATCTTATTGGGAAGGCTTCTAGTTTATCCCCATTGCAGATGATGCTTATTGATGATTTTATTATTTTCAGGAAAGGACCTTCTATTCCTATACTTTCTAGTGTTTTCAGTAGGAATGGGTCTTGTATTTTGTCAAAGGCTTTTTCAGCATCTATTGAGATGCTCATGTGATTTTTGTTGGTTTGCTTGTTGATATGGTCAATTATGTGAATGGTTTTCCTAATATTGAACCATCCTTGCATTCCTGGTATAAATCCCACCAGATCATAATGAATAACCCTTGTGATCACTTGCTGAAGTCTTTTTGCTAGTATTCTGTTTAAGATTTTGCATCGATGTTCATTAAGGAGATTGGTCTGTAGTTTCTCTGTTTTTTATCTACCTGGATTTGGGATCAGTACCATATTTGTGTCATAAAAGGAATTTGGTAGAACTCCTTTGCTTATTATGTTGAATAGTTTGTATAGTATTGGGATTAGTTGTTCTTTGACATCTTTGTACATGAAGAATGGCATTAGTTACATTGATGAGAGCACTGGGATATGAACGAATTCCTTAGCTTATAAGAGATAGCAGAAATATGCTTGTGCCTTTAGGGACCCAATGTGCTGTGATTAGAGTATGCCCAGACTAAATTTTTTTTCTTTTCAGGCTGTTGGTCTGTCTCATAAAATCATTCTATCTAGATGATTCACATTTCCTAGTTTCATATAGAAAAATTCATTGTATTTGTATAAATTGCTCAAGAAAATTGAGTACTAGGTTTGCTTTTTTTTATTCTAATGAAATGAACACATTTATCTTTCTAGGGCCAATTGATTATCAAATATTAGTTTCTGAATTTAGGAGCAGTTCCTTGAGATATTTCTCTGGAAGATAACTCAGTGGTCCAGAGAAGCTTGAAAAGAAAGGAAAGGAATTGATAAGAGAATAATAAAATACAATCTTGAGTATAAAATCGACTGAACTCTTCCAAACCATCAATTTGTTAAAGATGGTAGCAAAAGGAAATAATAAATTTATTATTAGATGATAGGAAGAACAACACACTGATGCAATTAGTACAGCTCTTCTGGAAACGTATTTAGAATTATATTATAAAAAGTTATTAAACTACCCACACCCTTTTGACCTAGCAATTCCATTACTGGTTTATAGTTAGTTTATTCCTGAATGATCCTATTGGTACCAAAATATTCACTGAGTTCTTTAAGGTAGCAAAAATCTTAAAATTAATTATTTGCTGATCATTTGGGGAATGGTCAAACAAGTTGGGGTATATGATCATAATGAAATATTTTTACACTGGAAGGAAAAAGGACTATGAAGATTTTATATAAAATATAACCAATGTTGATTTCACATCTTGCTATTTCTTCTTTTTTGTTAAGAAATGTTAAGTTACTTTTGCTGTCAGTTCCCAAACTATGTTAGACAGTTTTGCGTAACCATTTTTAAGGAGTATATAGTATTTTTTGGAATTGTTATGGTAAAATGTATCAATAAAAGTAATTTTTCAAAGAATGACCTGTCAAAAAGAGATGGTTGAATATTATGGTCCCCGGGTTGAATTTGTTATTTATGTAGTTTGATGCCTTAATTATGATACCCACTTTGAAGACTTAAGTCACATTTTTTGCCAACTTCATTGAAAAAAGAAGTTTGTCATTTGCAATGCCAGTGTCCTTTCAGGGAAAAGGGAACTAGATGAACAGGCAATACATATTTTTTTTGTGCTTAACTTTAAGGAATTTTACAGCCCTAATGATTTCCTGTTCAAACTATAAATGAGTATCATTTCATAGTCTTCATACACAGTCATTTTCATATATTTGATTGATAAGATCTGTGATGTCTTATCTGATTTTTTCCAGCAGCACAGCCATTTGTGGGAATTGATGTTTTTTGATAAGACCCTCTGTCTTTTGTGGGGGCAACTAGGTGGCACTGGGCCTGGAGTCAGTATGATTCTTCTTCTTGAGTTCAAATCTGGTCTCAAACACTAGCTTTGTGATCCTGGGTAAGTCACTTAACCCTTTTGCCTCAGTTTCCTCATCTGTAAAATGAGCTGGAGAAGAAAATGACAAACCATTCCAATATCTTTGCCAAGAAAACCATATGGGATCACAGAGTTGGACATGACTGAAGCAAATGAACAATTGCTTTTAGTAAAGAGGTTTCCTGGTAGCATTTGTGGTGTATTGAGGCCCAACAGATTTTCATTATTTCATTATGGTTTAGCACATCATAAATTCCCATAGTGTGTTGGATCAAAATTACAGAATCCTAGAATAGAAAAATTCTTCATTTAGGGATTGTGTCAAATCCCTACCTGGAGCACTATCTTATTCTCCTCTTGAAGCTCTCCAGTTACAGACAGTGCCCCTAAGGCAGCCCATTCCATTTCTAGACAACTCCATTTGTTAAGAAGTTATACTAGTTTTTCCTATGTGCTTTCCTATAACTTCAATTCACTGTTGCTAGATTCTACCCTCCAGGGCCAAGCAAAAACAAACTGAATCCATTTACTTTGGGATACCCCATCACATACTTGAAGATAGCAGTTATGTCTCTCCATCCTCCAAGTCTTCTTCAAGCAAAACGTTTCCTTTTATTTCACACTCTCAATATGACATTATTTTAATAGAAGGATTGAGGGAGTGACAAAGTAATCGGTGGTTTACCTATGGAGCTCTAGAAAACAAAAGAGCAAAAATGGAGGCATTGTTTCTAGACTCTTTTGGCTATTGAAAGAAGTTCATCTGAAAGAGTTTAGTCCTCCTCTGAGACATATGCCAGGGGATCAGGAGCAAGTTATTTAATCTCTGTATCTAAGAGGGGTCTTTTTAAGGCTTTAAGTTATAAATGAGTTATATATAGGGCTGTATTGGTGGAAGGAATTTCCATACTTAAGATGAAATCACATAAATCTCCATACTGATGAAATCCCTGATCTGACCCCACCCTTAAAAGACCTGAGGGGTATTTTTTTTTAATCTTCACCATTCTGGTTGCTTTGCTCTGGATGATATGTTTTAAATTATTCATATAACTTATAAAGTATGGCACCAATAACTTGGTTCAACATTCCATGTATTATCTAGCCTATAGTACATCAAGACTTCCACCACCTTTATTCTGCTAATAAGACAGAACAAAATCACATTAGCTTTTTTTTTCTGCCACTTCAAACTGCTGACATACTGAGCTTGCAATCCACTAGGATCCTTACATATGTCTTTGAAGAATAATTTACTTAGTGCTAGTATGGTGGAAAACATGGAGAAATAACACCATTTTGGCATTTCTAATCCCAAAGCCCCACAACTTAAACTATCTCAAAACACACCCTTCCCCAGTTGTCCCATGTTTCTTGAGAAACTGTGACTTCTTAGAGATTTATGTGTTGCTTGGAAGAATCAAGGAATGTTTCCTTTGTTACTCATGTCAGGTCAATATTTTTAATAGCTTACAAAAAGCTATTTTACCAATGGCCAACCACTTTCCTCTGTTGTTCCAGTGGCTGAAACCTTAACCACAAGGTCTGTATCCCAGAGTCCATCCATGGAAGCACGCTGTTTATGCAGGTTTCAATCATTGCTGTTCCTGTACTAATGCTCATTTCTGGAGGAAGATGATGACCTTTCTTTGAAGCTCCTTCCAGAGGATCAATAAATTGCTCCTTCTAGAACTACCATGACATTCAAGCTATCACTTGTTCAAACTTAAGTCTTTTAGCATTCAGATTGGCCGCTTGGTTTCTCCTCTATTCTGCTCAGTCCACCAGAAAACCCCACCAAAACTTATGGCTCACATCTCAACGATACAATTTGGGGCATTTGTCCTGATGGCTTCTGAGATCATCCTGGCACCTGATTCTCCAATGTGGTTTCCTTGGAGACTGAAAGAAAGGGTATATTTAGATAGGACTTGAAAATTGTATCAAAAGGTTAAGCAGTGAAACTTCATGTTAACAGACTTTTCATTATCAGTCAATAAATAGCATACTGCTAGATGGAAGGAGATACACAGATAATAATACCATACCCACCCTTGAAAGGTACTCCACAATGTGGCACCTGGTCAAAGGTGAGAGTTAGGGAAAGAAAAGAGTCAAAGATGATTCTATAGTTATAACCCTGGGTAATTGCAAGGATGGTGGTACTATCAATAGAAAAAGAGAAGGGAAGGAAGAAGATATAGGGAAAAGATAAATTGAGCTTTGGACATGCTGATTTGGAGGTGTTGGTGGAAACATCACATAGGCAGTTGAAAGTGCAGGACTGGAGTGTCAAGATATAGATCTGAGTATTTGGATAGAAATGAGCAACAAAGCCATGAGGATTAATGTGATCAATCAGAGAAAGTAATAGTCAAGGGTCAAGGACAGAACCTTGGGGACCATATACATTTAAGGGGTGGGAAAAGGGTAAGGAGTCAACAAAAGAGATAAAGGAACAGTATAAGAGAATTATGAGAATGAAGTGTTCCAGATCCAGGAAAGAAAAGTCTGTCTAGAAGGAAGGGATAATTCACAGTACAAGGTGGCCACAGAATTTGGCAATAAATAGGTCTTTTTAATGTCATTGGTTCTTAGATAGTTCAATAGAATAGTGGGAATGGAAAGTTAGCTTATAAGGGCAGACCAAG
Organism: Gracilinanus agilis; assembly: GCF_016433145.1. Classification (NCBI taxonomy): domain Eukaryota; kingdom Metazoa; phylum Chordata; class Mammalia; order Didelphimorphia; family Didelphidae; genus Gracilinanus; species Gracilinanus agilis. The sequence goes on from NC_058130.1 coordinate 144,676,338, forward strand.
CCAATCCCAATTACCATTCTGTCAACCCTATCCTTGTTCAGACTTTGAGATCCAAATCCAATTTACTTAAGTAAAGATTTGCAAAAAGCCATTTCCTGGGAAGCAATATCTCGAAGTAACTTTAGAAGCCACCAAATGCAATTTCTCACAAAGCTCAACAATCCCTTTACTCTAGGAGTTCTTAATGTTTTTTGGGTCAAGACTTCTTTGGCAGTCTAGTGAAGCCTATGGTTCTTTTCTCAGTATAATGATTTTTTAAAAAGGAAATGCTAAATTTAAGAGATTAGTGAAAATAAAGATGTAATTTTTCTATCTAAGATAATGGATCCTCTGAAATCTATCCATGGACCCTATGTTAAGAATTCTCCTTTTTACAGCATCCTCATATCTAGCCACTGCTGGAAAGTTCCTCCTTAGATTGAGCTTAAATCAATTCACTTATATCACTGAATTAATTGCTTTGTTCTGCTCAGAGAAGCAAAAAAGATGAATGTTCTCTCTTCTTTTTTTAATCCCTATCCCTCTGCTTTCTCCTCTAAGCTAAACAACCCTAACTTCCACTGTTCTTTTAGGACATGATTGCCAGACCCTTCACTAGCTTTTTCACAATTTTCTGGATGTGTTATCTTTTGCCAATGAGTCTCCTAAAATGCAGTACCCAAAACTGAATGTACTCCAGATGTGGTCTGATTAGACTAAGACTAAGATTGAATTAATTTTTCTTTATTTTTGCTTGCATTGAGTTTTTGTTGTTGATATTTTAGCAACTACATTACACTATTGATGTACTGAGCTTTCAGTCCACTAAAATCCCTGGCTATCTTATCTTTTTTTGCTTTTCCTTCCTTCCTTCCTTCCTTCCTTCCTTCCTTCCTTCCTTCCTTCCTTCCTTCCTTCCTTCCTTCCTTCCTTCCTTCCTTCCTTCCTTCCTTC
>NC_058130.1:144677548-144691156 GCF_016433145.1 Gracilinanus agilis
CTTTCTTTCTTTCTTTCTTTCTTTCTTTCTTTCTTTCTTTCTTTCTTTCTTTCTCTCTCTCTCTCTCTCTCTCTCTCTCTCTCTCTCTTTCTTTCTTTCCCAGATTTGAACCTAGGACCTCCTGTCTCTAAGCCTGGCTCTCAATCCACTGAGCTACTCAACTTCTCCACCCCCAACCCCCCCCCCCACGGTTTTCTTTTTTCATGAACTGCTATCAATCCCTTTCTTTCACTTATGTGATTTAGTTTTGTTCATGCCTAAATACAGAACCTTTATGTCTAATTTTAGTTTGTTAGTGGAAACCCTTCTATATCATATAGGTCTTTTTGATTCTACATTCTGTCATCCTAGGATGCACTATTCCTGATACTTCCTCTTACTAAATGCTTGTTGCCTCACCTGGTAAGGCCTCAGAGATGGCTCATTTTGCTCTTTCAATTGATTTAGAATGGACAAGTGTCCTGTTTGGGAGGCTGCTCTAAAAGGATGTGGAGGAAAATGGTGGCCCTGAACTAAGCTTCTACTCTTTTTTTTTTTTTTTTAATTATTACTCACTTGACATGCTGGAGCCCATGGTTGCCTGACAATGCAGTGGCGATGCAAATGGCTCCATCCATTCCTAAGGAGTTCTCTTGAAGACTAGGAAAAAGATGGAAAAAAACCCCATAGTGAACCATTCAAGCCAAGAAAACACCAAAGAGCCACAGTACTGGAAATGTAACATGTAATTCAGGGTTTGATTGGTCCACTAAAGTTTTGGATAAAGTGTCTTAACTATATCATAAAGAAGCAGCTGCTGCTGCTATGATTTCTCTACTATAGTAACAATCTATTTGCCTTTGATGCTTAATATCTACATACTAGCCTCAAATGGCCAGATGGAATCAGACTTACAGATATAGGTTGTTAGAGGTAGAAGACTGTTTAGTCTAATCCTCTCATTTTACATATAATAAAATTGAGGCCCAAAGAGGTTGAATAATTTACCCAGAGCTGTGACTTCATGTTGTTGTTTCTGTAATAGCCAATTCCTCATGACCCTTTTTGAGGTTTTCTTAGCAGAGATACTAGAGGGGTTTGCCACTTTCTAGTCTAACCCATTTTACAGATGAGAAAACTGAGGCAAATAGGGTTAAGTGACTTGCCCAGGAATACACAGTTAGGAAGTATCTGAGCTGGATTTGAAGTTGGTTTTTCCTGACTTCAGGCCTAGCATTCCATCCATTGTGCCACCTAGCTGCCCTCCACTTTATACAAGATTTGAATTAGTTTTTCAGCTAAAGGAAGCAAGTCATTGTAGAGGAAATCCACAGCAGTCTCTTAATGATGGCAACGTCCTGCTCATCTCCCAGGTCCTGAACTTTGCCTTTTTTCCTCCCAATTATTTACAACCACTCACTTGAGTATCTGGAGACTGGGGTTTATTTTCAGGGCATTTGCCATGGCTTTAGCTCCATCTGCCCCAATGGAATTTCCTCTTAAGCTGTCAGAGAAAACAGGAAAACCAAAGGCAAGGTGAGGCCAAGGTGTTAAGATTTGGGGTTTAGTTTGGAAAGAAAAGATTGACCTGGGTACCATTTTCTTCAGCACTGATGAAACAAAAACATTAGAATCTCCATCACTTATCCAAAGCTGAGATGTTACCAGTAACTTGAAGAATTCAGTGTCAACTTGCCTTTGAAATCTGACCCTGAATATTTCTGCTTTTTAAAATGATTTTTCTAAGCCCATTAGTTTTAACTTTCAGTCATTGGTGTTGATTGATGTATTTTGGCCTTATTGAACTTCTCTTCCCTGTACAAGCATTTAAAAGGAAATAAGAACATTTTACTTGATTTGATTATTTCTAATAATAATAAATATTATTTCTAAGCTATTAGTTCCCAGTAATTCTTTCCTCCAAAATATTTATTTTTGTTTTGTTTTAAACTCCTACTATCTGTATTAGTAACAACTCTAAGATGGCCAATGGGAGTTAAGTAACTTGCCTAGGGTTACACAGTTAGGAACCGTCTAAGGCTGGATTTGAACCCATGTCCTTCTGACTTGGGGGGGGGGGTGTCTAGTGCTCTAACCACCATGCTACCTAGCTTTCCCAAAAGTATTGGTCTATTTTTAAAAGAGTCCTAGTTGATGATGTTACTTTAGTACTTTTGTTTACCCAAAGATTGAATCCATTTGGTGGAAACAGCTGTTTTTAGTTGTTGTTTTTTTCCGGACTTAGGATGTTATCAGTGTAGGGAACACTTGATGAAGAAATTCCTTCCATTGGCACAGATCAGCAACCAGTAATCAGTCATTTATAGTCTCTGACTGTTGCTGGAAGCACTGAGAAGGCAAGTGAGTTGCCTGTGGTCACACAGCTAATATGTATCAAGAAAAGGTAATTTAAACAGCTTTTTTTCCCTAGAAGCTTCATTGTAAAAGGAGAGGTAAGGGGCAGCTGGGTAGCTCAGTAGATTGAGAGCCAGGCCTAGAGATGGGAGGTCCTAAGTTCAAATCTGGCCTCAGACACTTCCCAGCTGTGTGACCCTGGGAAAGTCACTTAACCCCCATTGCCTAGCCCTTAACCACTCTTCTGCCTTGGAACCAATACACAGTATTAACTTCAAGATGGAAGGTAAGAGTTTAAAAAAAAAAAAAGAATGGATTGTAGGTAACAGGGAATGAACCAGTAGATATGAAAAGGTTCAAGATGGGAGAGAGAAAATGATGTTCCTGATTCTCAAACCTGCTCATGTCACCAGCTGCACCCCACTAGTCAGCAAACTCCAGTGGCTCTCTATTACCTCTATGGTCAATTATGAAATCCTTTGTTTGAGTGACAGCCTCCTTGCTTTTGATTCAGAGATCAGACTTCTGGCTGGTCTTGTTCTACTTTATTTTTTCTCTTCTTGCTATCATCAATCAATAAGCACACTGTTCTAGGGGCTGGAAATGCAAAGACTAAAATGAGGTGTCCCTGTCCTTGAGGATATTATACTCTCTCAGAGGAAGCCACAAGGGTACCATGCTACCTCTAATAAAAAAAATGCATAAATAGCTTGAATGACAAATAATTAGAATCTGATCCCTGCAGATATGTCAAATGATGAGTTACAAAGGTTTCAGACATGTTTTTCAAAATTAAACTGTAAAGAGAGAGAAAGCTGAGCTGCTCCTAACAATTCTTCAGGTCTACATGAGATGATGATTCTCTATTCTCCAATCCTTCATCCTCTGGTCCTCTGATCATCCATGCCTTGCCAAACCACAACTCCTTACTATCTGCTTTCTCTGCTGCTTATTGCTCCTGAACCATCCTGGAGGAAGTGACAAAATCCAGACTATGCTGCTTGGATCCACTACAAATTAATTTTATTCTTGCTACTGTAATGGGTAAAAAAAATTACCCCTCCCTAATTTATTCTCTCTTCACTTTTAACAGTGTTACTGAGAAAATAGAGGATGTTCAATGGAGTCCCTCTGCCCCACTAGATCTTAAAATACTATTGACATCATTCTCCATTCTCTCCTCCATTTTCTAATAAAGAGGCAGCCCAGCTCCACATCGGGGTCAACATTTCTACTTGTACTTTTTTTTTTAACCCATACCTTCCATCTTAGAATTGATACTGTGTATCCAAGGCAGAAGAGTGGTAAGGGTAGGCAATGGGGGTTAAGTGACTCACCCAGCATCACATAGCTAGGAAGTGTCTGAGGCCAGATTTGAATCCAGGACCTCCCGTCTCCAGCCCTGGCTCTCTATCCACTGAACCACCTAGCAGCCCCTCTCCCTGTACTCTTGATCCCATTTCTTCCTCTCATTATATTATCAGTTAATAAACATTAAGTACTAATTATGTTCTAGGCATGGTGTGAAGTGCTAGGAGTACAGAAAAAAAAGATAAAAGACAATGCCTGCTCCCAAAGGAGCTCACAGTCTAATGAGGGAGACAAACAACTGTATACAATTAGGCTATAGACAGGATAAAATGGAAATAATCAGCAGAGGAAAGACACTTTTGGGGAAAGACTTTCTACAGAAGGTGGAATCTTATCTGGGAACTGAAGGAAGCCAACATGGCCAGGAGGCAGAGATGAAGAGGAGAGCATTTCAGATATGTGGGACAACCAGAGAAAATGCATGGAATTGGGAAATGGAGTGTCTTGTGAGAGGAAAAGAATAAAGAGGTCAGTGTCACTGGACCAAAGAGTATATGAGGAGGTAAGAAGACCGGAGTTGTAAGGTGTAAGAAGACTGGAGAGGTGGTGGGGAGTGGGCAGTGAGAGTGGAGCGATAGGGAGCCCCAGAGGTTATGGACTGGAGGTTATGGTGCCCGTGGCATAGCCAACCTGAGATTTAGGAATATCACTTCCCTCTCTCTGATCTTGAACCTTGCCTTATCAACTGACTCCTTCTTTGTTGCATACAAACAATCCACCTTTTAGAAAGCCCTCACTTGATCCCAACTGTTCATTTCACTACCAACCTCTCAAGTTATCCTATATCTTAACTTTTTTTTCACATCAAACTCCTAAGGGTAAAAAGGCTCTCCAATAGTACATTCATTGCTTGAATGCAACACATTCAACTTATGATAGACTGAGAAGAACTTAACTAGATACAGAGAGTCTCTTCATCAGGAGGTTGGCCACTGGGTGATGAATCCTTGGCCATGGTAATGCATGAAGCAAATTAAATCAAAATAAAAATTATTTTAAAAAATTATTTAAAAAAATGAAATTTGATCAATGAAATAATCAACCACAATTCCAAAGGACTGATGATTAAGCATACTTCCCACTTCTGACAGGCAAGTGATAGTCTTTTTTAAAAATTAAATTAAAATTTCATTCCCACTTATATGTAGAAACGACTTCCAACATTTTAAGAAGAATTTGGGGTCTCAAAGTCCCCGCTGAGAATGGTAAGCAATCTGATATAGATTTTTACATGTACGATCATGTAAGATAATTTCTCGCATTAATCCTATTATGGAAGGAAACTAGAACAAAAAAATTAAGAAAGTGAAAAAAGTTTGCTCTGGTCTAGAATCAGACAGCATTAGTTCTTTCTCTGGAAGCACATGGCACTTTTATCATGAGTCCTTCGGGTTTGTTTTGGATCATTGTTTTACTGAGAATAGCTAAGTTATTCACAGTTGTTTATTGTACAGTATTCCTGTCACTGTGTACATTGTTCTTCTGGTTCTGCTTACTTCACTCTGCTGTAATTTGTATAAGCCTTTCCAATTTTTTTTTGAGCAACTAAGTGATAGTCTTAATGTACAAAATGAGACCTACAGTTTTGGACATGGCCAACAGTATGGGTTTGTTTTTGCTTGAGTCTGCATATTTGTTACAAAGGTTTTGTTTTTCCTTTTTTTTCTTCAATTATAAGGGAGCAAGGGGAGTTAGGAGATAGAGGGAGCTAGAAACTGAATTATAAAAAAGAAATAAAAAGGTCATTGACATGTTTTTTAAATTCACAGAAATAAACAGAATAAAGTTCAGAAATAAACTTGGTGAACAAGATAGCTTGAAAATACCACTGAATTTATTGTATGCTTACAAGAAAAAGCAAACTATAAAAAATAAAGATGTTCCATGTATAATCCTAATAAACTGCTATACTTTTGTACATGGAAGTGTTTGCTTTGTTTATGTTAAGTTCAGAAAGTTTAAAAGTTGAGAAAATAAAGATTCAAGCAAGAATCAGAAGAAAAGAAAAAAGGGAAATGTCAAAAATAGGAGAGAGGAGAGGAAAATAGCAGGTATCCTTTGAGCTCTGCCCTCCATCTGGGTCCCTTTGATGAGGGAGGGAATAAGCATTCTGCAGTTCTGTCCAGGATTCCATTGATCCACTGGTTGCTACTGTACCCTGTGCTGCTGCTGCTGCTGCTGCTGCTCCTGCTCCTACTCCTGCTCTAAGAAGCTGCTGATCCCCAGACTTTCTAAACTCTTGCTGTGTTGAACTGTTCAGGGAAGTGAGCAGGTAGAAATATTGTGCCCATTGTTGTCAGAAATTCATTCTGTTCTCTCTGGCTGTGATGGGAGGAGAAAGTTCTTGTATATGAAATAGACACACAAATATCTGAGATTACCATCTATTGTAATTTTCTTGTTATTTATCTTGCATTATTTCTATTTTGGTAAAGGGTCTTTTGTATTGCTATGATACTGTTTGAAGCAAAGGGAAAATGGGAGGTTTTGAACAACAGAATATGGATACAGGATGCTAGATACCTGCAGATAATATTAAAGGGGTGCTATTTGGGGGGCTTCTCCTAGAATTTTGCAAAATGGTTACTATTTAAATTGTTTGGATTCTTTGAAAAGCAAGATTGCTTTGAGTGTTGTATAAACTATGGTTATTTACTCTAGCAAGGCAAAGATTCAGGGCAAAATTTTTTTGAGACTATGAAACTCTTTCCGATGAAATTTCATTATAACCATTACATTTTTGTGTGTTAAAGGATTATTGAAATTTTTTGTTTATACATCATTGTATTGAAGCTGAAGGGAGAGGGGCCATTGCTGAAGGGACAGAATTAATTCTGTGCACCAAATAGTTGAATTGAAATCTTTTCGATATCATCAATGAAGTGACTGTTGAACTGGCATTGTACCCAGCATATTTGACTCCCAGTGGGTGTTTGGATATTAAGGAACTGTTTCTCAGTGATGAAATATGACTCTTATCTAGAATTGTTAGTCTAGGGATTATCTGTTCTATTAAATGTAATGTTGTGTGATAGTGATGATTTTGTAAAAGTCCTGTGCCATACCGTGGCCTAGGTCTCTGTGGGAATAAAAAATAGAGATGAAGGCTTATAGAGAGGAAGAAATAGTCAACACACATTTACTAAGAGATTATAAGTAAGCACTGTGTTCTAAGTGATGGAAATACAAAGAAAGGCAAAACTCGGGCCCTGTGTGAACTGTCTGAAATGGGTACGCATTCCAGTATCCTTGTCACTAGGGCTGCTTGGAAACTAGCTATTAAACCCGTACTCTGGACCAGGAGATAAGAAAGTTTAAAGAGATGCTGGTAAGGGCAGGATAGACCTAGGACGAAACATGCCAGGGCCACAGCAGCAGCAGCTCATGGTCCTCATTATCTTTAGCATTTCATGGCGCACTAATGTCATCACTTTTATTAGTTCAGGATATAGCAACAATATTTTTAGGACAGGATGCACATTGTAAGCTTGCCAGAACTCGCTGTGGAAAGCAATGGGGCTTTTCACAGAGCATCCCCATGCACCAAACAAGGAACCCTTTTAGTCCTGGCAAGGAAATGCCACTGAAGTAATGTAATGCAACAGTGATGAGGAACTGATGTGAAGAAACAGAATAGGCTCATAGAGAGCCTCAAGAGACCTGCTCTTGACCTCACATGCTCCCTGAAAATGCGGCCTCCTCAGATCATGGTGCTGGAGTGCTTGTCCAGGCTGTGTGTGCAATTTGGTGGCACAAAGTGCACAGGAAGCTTATGTTCAGTTCTTCCATACTCCTCAATGTGAGGGCGGAAAATGTCTGACTGTATTATGTTTGAAGAGGCTCCTTCAAAGGTCGGTATTCAAAGGAACAGTGATTCTAGTGCAGATGTATAATGGATTTACCAAAGTTGTCAGGGGGATGGTATATGATAAAGATATTGGATCACCTGGAACTGACTGAACAGCAAAGACAGTCTCTAAAATATTAAGAGTTTATCTACCTAGTGAAAGTATTTGAGGCAAGGATAGCAAACCAAAGGAGAGATTGGTAACAGATTTCATTTGGCTCAAGAACATTGTCTTAGTTGTGGCCAAATAGGAGGCTATGCAGATCACTCAGATTTCATTGTAAAAACTTAGGGCAAATCTGCTGGGGAATAAAATAATGTATAAAGCCCCTCTTCTCAGCAGGACAAAGGCTTATGGAACAAGAGGTCAAGACAGCCTACTTAAAAAATACCAGCAAAGCAGAGGTGAAGAAGATGAAGTATATTCTACGACTGTGGACAAGATGGGCACATGCATGCTGTTTGTAGTCAAGAAAAGAATATGGACTAGGTTTATAAGAGGCTGAATCCAATGAACCAATGTCAGAAAACAGAGAAAGTAAGGGATAGGGGCAGATCCAACCCCCAAAGAAGATAATCCTTATCCCAGCAACCATTCCTATGTGCTTTCCACCTTGATCCACAGGACAGCAGGGAACAGTGACAGTGGGGATTGAATATCTTGCTTATTTGGGCAGTAGATCCCAATGATGGGGTGCTATGCATAGATGAGAACATTCTATTCATTTTTTGAAAGGACATTTGCAGTTTTAAGCAGTGGTGTCAAACTTGCATAGAAACAGGGGCTACTAATCCATATATAAGGATCCCTGCAGGCCACATATTAACTTAGTTGTGTAGTTTTGTTTTGTTTAATTCTTACCTTTTGACTTAGAATCTGTACAAAATATTGGTGCCAAGGAAGAAGAGTGGTAAGGGCTAGGTAATTGGGGTTGAGTGACTTGCCCAGGGTCACACAGCTCGGAAGTATCTGGGGCCATATTTGAACCCAGGACCTCCAATCTCCTAGCCTGACTATCTACTGAGCTACCTAGTTGCCCCCTAACTTAATTTTAAAATATAATATCATCTACCCTTTATTGTATTTTTACTTATTTTGTTAAATATTTCCCAATTACACTTTCATCTGTTTGAGCTATACTTCGGAGTGTGTGGGCGGCACGTGGCCTGCAGACTTCTTGTTTGACACTTCTGCCTTACAGCCTCTCCAGGGGCTATACATCTGTGAACCAAATGAAAGGACTGCCTCTAGTTGGACTTGATGAGAGTGAGCTTGGACTTCCTTAGAGAATTTATGGATATACCCAAGAAGATGGCTATTCTTGCCCTGGTATAAACAGATTGGCAAGCACTTCCAGAATGTTAGTGCTGTTCAGGGCAAACTACAGCCTATTCAAAGACCTGGAAGGGCCCTGTGGACAGCAAGCTGGGGTTCAATACCTGATCCAAAGATCCAGTTTGTACATTCCATGCAGAGGTTTATAGGAAAATAAAGGCCATTTTCAGATGACACACAGCTGAGGAAGGATAGCTAACACACTTTGACAAAGTTGAAATCCAAAAAGAGCCTGACTACACTGAATCAAATCAAATGGTAAAGTCCTTGGGCTCAAAAATACTTGCCCAGATGTATTTTGCGAATAATATGAGGAAAACATGGTCATATAGCACTTTGAAAAAAACACTGAGGTTTTAGTGAACGGTAAGCTCAATGAATCAACAGTGTGATGTTATAGCCAAGGAAATCTAAATGTAATCTTGGGTCATATTTAGAAAGACATAGATAGCTTCTAGGAATATGAAGGTAATAATCATTTCTTGTTCTGCCTTTGTTAGAGAACATCTGGCTTGTCCAGTTCTAAAGGTTATGAAAGACATTGATTAGCTGAAGAGGGTCCAGAGAAAGGTAGTTAGAATGGCAGAGGGCTTTGAGTCTGTGTTGTATAAGAAGGAAACTAGGAATGGAGAATTATGGAGAAGCAATGACTTGGGATGGGTGTAGAACTATACAACTGTCTAAATATCTAAAAGGCTGTTGTGTGGACAAAGAATTAGATATTTTCTTTTTGGCTCCAAAGGGAAGAATAAGAAAGCAACAGATGAGAAAAACAGAACACACACACACACAAATACACACACACACACACACACACACATCATTTCTTCTTTACTAGAGGTCTTCAAGCAGAGCCTCAATGACTACTTGTTGGGTATGATGCTGTGTGGGCTCTTTATTGAGTGTGGATTGGGCTAAATGGCCACAAAACTCCATGCTAACTCAGTTCTATGGTTCATTGGTGGCAGAAAGCAACAAAGACTCATCTCAAGGGTGGTTCTAGGAAAGTTCAATTCTGCAGGGTCTGAGGAAGAAACCTAGTAGGAAGACTGGTGTATGTACTTCATAGGTGAGATCTGAGGAGTGCCTGTGGTGTAATACACAAATCTGACCCAGTGATACCTGGCTTTTTCAAGGGCCAATTTGAAAATGTTGGCTTTGAAGTGGGCTGTTGCTGAACTTTGTGAATAGGTTAGAGTTAGTCCTTATCAACACTAAAAATATTTCATATTTACCAGGGCCACAGTGTCCATCTTCTTAGTGACACCCGCATTTTCCCTGGGAAATTTCAAGCTCACTCTGATAAATCTAGAAATATTTTTTTCAGTTCAGTTCAGTTTTCAGTTCAGGTCTAGCTCCTGAATGAGCAGCTAGGTGGCACAGTGTAGAGAGTATCAGACCTGGAGTCAGGAAGACTCGTTTTCCTGAGTTCAAATCTAGCCTCAGACATTAGCTGTGTGACCCAGGGCAAATCAATAATCCTGTTTGCATCTGTTTCCTCAACTATAAAATGAGTTAGAGAAGGAAATGGCAAATGACTCCAGTATCTTTGCCAAAAAAACCAAAAAACCCAAATAGGGTCACAAAGAGTTAGACACGATTTAAAAACAACTAAACAACAGCCCCTATAAAGGCTATAAATTTTGAGACTATGTGAACTATATAACCAGACCTCAATTCCAAATTCTGATAGACAGTAATCCAATTCTGACTAGCACTGATTTGGTTAGTGCCTGGCATAGATGGTCACAGGATCAGCATGCACTTCTGATGAGGAAAGTTAACATCGATGCAGAAACCTTTGCTCATAAGTACCCATAAAGGGGGTAGAGGTAATCTATGACCCACAAGGAGCTAGACTACTGACACAAAAAAAGTGGCTGAATATCTGGGATTGCTATCAAAGACTGTCTTCAGCGGATATAAATCTCAATGCAGTGGAACAACCCACCTTGTTTCAAGTGTCCTTGGATGCTTAGCAGTGAAAGCAAATGTATGATAGGTGATAACAAGCCTAGAAACAGAGCCATAACCCTTGGGTACTTGGGCTTCATTTCCCAGAGGAGATGAAGCCATTAAGAAAGTGGCAGAGGATGGGACTATGCAATGGCATATGGTACTAGATTATAACTAAGCCAATCTGATTCATCCTGATGTTATCCAAGGCATGCCACTCCATGGCTGACTTTGAAAGTACTACAAAGTGATTTTGGACACAAGCCACTCTAGAGCCAGTAAGCACAAGAAGGCTGCAGATTCTATAAGAAATATGGTATGTATGCTCACTGGGTTCAAAGGAAAGTGCTTCCACCACATTTTGCTTACCTGGCAAGAAGTAGTACCAGCAAGACAGTGGAGTTTGTATGTGTAGACTTTTTTTTAATTTCTGGAAGAAGATAGGAACAATATAAGCAATAATGGTGGCAGACTATTTCACCCAGTACGTCCAGGCATACTCAACCAGGAATGTAAGTTCCTTAAGGTCAGAGACTTTTATTTTTGTATTTGTTTTCCCAATGCCTCAGCATTTAATAAATCATTGTTGAATGAGTTCAGAGAAACCAGAAAACTGCTACAGTTGCCAAGGCATTATGGGAAAAATAGTTCTCTATATATGGCTTCCCTGTAAGGATACAGTTTTGCCAAGGGAGAGACTTTGAAAACAAACTACCTCGGGTTGATCTGGTGCATAAGTGTTTTAATTGTATATAATTGACCATGGAAAGAAGGCTTGGTGGTGGTATCAACACTTGTCATTTTCAGTACATATATGTAGTGCTAACAAGAATGATGCCATAGGCTGATTGTTCAGTGAGAGCCACAGTTACCTAATGATTTGTGCTTGAGGGTCTCAAAAGATTGGGAAGACAAGAAGAATTACAGTTATCCTGTCTCACTGCTGAGAGATGGAATGAAGGAGAATTATGGTCTGTTTATGTCCTCAGATCAAAAAAAGGTCAGAGAGGAACAAATGGCAATATTGATGCTAGAGTTTGTGATCAGGAATGCCCACAAGAATGAAAAGAAATACATAAAAATCCTACAAAGAAATGTTGGTATCCAGAGAAAACAGAAGCCAATGGACTGCTGGTGAGTTATCTCATTCTAAGCAGTTGAAAGATTGGCCAGTCCAACAGACTACCAAATGGTTAATCTGACTTCCTGAGGATAAATAGGAAAATTGCAATGGAGAATCAGCCAAGTGGATTGTAAGAAGGGCCCATCTCTCAGTTCAAGATGGACTATTAGTCCCAGGTGATGATGAGTCATATGGAGATGGCTCAGATGAAGAAGGAATTGCATGCTGGTACCCTCTGGGGGTTGGGTGGTGTGAATCAGAGAAGTCTGATGAGATTGTCCAGGTCCAAAAAGATTGTCCAGAGTCAAATGCAGACTCCTGCTATTCTGCCTAATATTCCAGCTTTGAGGGCTGCAAGAGAACAAAAGCCACCCCTCCATTCCCACCTCCCCAATATATTTGACTCTTTGGAGGCTAGAGACAGTGATAATCTTCCTAAACTATGCACACACTTGGAATTAAGACTATAAACCAGTAGGTCTGAGAATACTAAGGGTGCAGAACTGACAGTAGGTCACTGTGGGAGTACTGAGACTGACTGGTTACAAAGCTGACTTATACTTCAGGAGTAATGGGAGAGGAAGTCACACATGTAACCAGATGATGTTCAGGGATAGGTTGTATATATTGCGGAATATGACCTTTGCCTTGGATTGATAATATACCTCTTTGCTATGTGATCTATTATTATAAGTGCATGTGTTATATTTCTGCACATGCTCTTTGCTGCCACAAATTTATATTGTGAATTTGAGATAATGGCCTATGTTTATACTATGACAATACTTATGATACATGTTTATTTCTGTACCTTTGAATTCAGCAAAAAAAAAAAAATTTTTTTTAAACCTTTACCTTCCATCTTGAAGGTCAATACTGTGTATTGGCTCCAAGGCAGAAGAGTGGTAAGGGTAGGCAGTGGGGATCAAGTGACTTGCCCAGGGTCACACAGCTGGGAAGTGTCTGAGGCCAGATTTGAACCCAGGACCTCCCGTCTCTAGGCTTGGCTCTCAATCCACTGAGCTACCCAGCTGCCCCCTCAGCAAAAAATTTTAAAGACTGAAAATTATTTATTATGGAAAGGGTATAGCAATAATAACTCATATTTATGTAGCAATTTGAGGTTTGAAAAGTGCTTTCCATATTTTATCTCATTTGATCATGAAAGAAGTCTGTTAGGAGGAAGGTGCTATTATTTTCTCCAGTTTACCTTTAAGGAAACAGAATCTGAGAAAGGTCAAATGACTTTCCCAGAGCACCAAGTCACACCTGGGTCTCTCTGACTCTAGGGCTAGCACTCATCCACTATGACATTCCATGAAGGGGACTTCATCCCCCACAAGCCAGTACAAAGTGCAAAAGGAAGTGACACTTGGGTAGAAGTCACTGCAGAGTGTCTTATGAGAAGCTGGGGGCAGAGATTCAAGAGACAGGAATGTGGGAAGATTTGAGCCAGAGCTAAAAGAGACATGCCAGGAAATATGAGACAAGACAAACAGACAGACACAGAAACAGAGAAGGCAAAGAGGGAGAGAGAGAGAGAGAGAGAGAGAGAGAGAGAGAGAGAGAGAGAGAGACAGAGACAGAGACAGAGACAGAGACAGAGACAGAGACAGAGAGAGAGAGAGAGAGACAGAGAGA
>NC_058130.1:144691531-144710442 GCF_016433145.1 Gracilinanus agilis
AGAGAGAGACAGAGAGAGAGAGAGAGAGAGAGAGAGAGAGAGAGAGAGAGAGAGAGACAGAGAGAGAGAGAGAGAGAGAGAGACAGAGAGAGAGAGACAGAGAGAGAGAGAGAGAGACAGAGAGAGACAGAGAGAGACAGAGAGAGAGACAGAGAGAGACAGAGAGAGAGAGAGAACACTTGAGAATGGCAACTTTTCTTCAAACTTTGACATAACAAGATCTTTTTGGTTTTAGTAATTATGAAGTTGTCACTGCACCAAGAAGCCTGATTCCCCTATGCAGCAGCTGCTGCTTGTTATTTACCTTGCATTTCTACTTTAGTAAATGTTCTTTTACATTACTGTGATTCCTTGTGTGTAAAACTCTTAACTGGTTGGAATTCATAGGGAAAATGTGTCATCATGAGAATATGAACCCAGATGGATGTTAGATCTATATAGATATCATTAAGGGGTACCACACAGGGGGAAAAAAAAGGACCAACCAAAGCAGGAGAAGCAATTCTTGTGAATCCAGACGTGTAAGTGAGGCAGCACTTTCCCAGTTCTATTGCTTTCATTTCAGTTACCAGCACCAAGGCTAACCCAATCAGATGACTAGAATCCCTGAAATGAATCCTGTGCTTGTATACATCATATGTGGGGGATGGGGGAGGAAGTGGCATCGTTCCCATATAACATCTGGAAGTCCTCACCATACATAGGGAATCTGTCTCCCATCAGAGCCCCATATTCCTTTTCTTTACTCCCCTTCATGGACTCTTTGATCCACAGACACTGGCTTCCTTGCTTCTTCAGGACACTCAATCTTACAACCTGGGTTTTTTTTCACTGGTTGTCATCCAAACCAGGAATTCTCTTCCCTCTCTTCTATGCTTCTGGCTTCCCTGGCTTCTACGAGGTCCCAGCTAAAATCCTACCTTCAGTCCAGTTTATCCTGTCCATCACGCATAATTGTTTGAGTGTTGTCTTTCCATTAGAGTGTGGGTTCCTTGAGAGTCAGAACTGGCGGCGGGTAGTAGAGTGCTGGGCACATAATAACCTTTTTTTTTTTTTTTAAACCCTTGTACTTTTGATGTATTGTCTCATAGGTGGAAGAGTGGTAAGGGTGGGCAATGGGGGTCAAGTGACTTGCCCAGGGTCACACAGCTGGGAAGTGGCTGAGGCCGGGTTTGAACCTAGGACCTCCTGTCTCTAGGCCTGACTCTCACTCCACTGAGCTACCCAGCTGCCCCCACATAATAACCTTTTAATAAATGCTTTCTGGCTTGACTTGATAGGCAAATTCACATCCAAGCTTCTTGAATCAACTTAGGTACTTTGTATAAGAGGCAGCAGCCCTAAAGGCTAATATACTTACTCCAAAATTTCCAAGGTCCTGTTCACAGCCAAGGCATCACCTAGGGCCTGAGCCCCAAGCACCCCAATCGATGCCACCTGAAGACTACAAGAAAGGATATTGTTAATATGAGACAAGCACAAGCACATCTGTCTTACCTCCTCATTTCTTGCCCCAAACCCAATTTTTATTTGTTATTTCAGTTATAGCAAATACTTGATTTTCTGATCGAATTACCCATAAAATACTAATAATTTAAGATTGGAGTATTGGAGCCAGCTCATCCTATGTGGAGAGAGGAAATTTTCTTACACTTTGGGAATTCATTAACTCTACAAACCAAGGCTTGATTTCTTTTTCATTGTTTATATTTAAGAAAGGTATGTATAAAACATTAATAATGCAGATTAAACTCTTAAAGTGTGTCATGGGGGCAGCTAGCTGGCTCAGTCCTAGAGATGGGAGGTCTTAGGCTCAAATCTGGCCTCAGACACTTCCTACCTGTGTGACCCTGGACAAGTCAATTAACCCCAATTGCCTAGCCCTTCACTCTTCTTCTTTGGAATCAATACTTAGCATGGATTCTAAGTAAGAGTTTCAAAATAAATAAAAAGCAGGTCATGCATTTTTGGAAACTTGGTTGTTAAACTTTTACCAGCACACTTCTGGCTGTCTCAAATTTCTTAGAGCACTTTGGACTTCTCTAATGCATTTATCACCTCCCTTGTATTGAAGTTATGTGTGTACATCGTCTTTCACTCAAAATGAATTGTAAGTTCTTTGAGAGCTGGATCTATAAAACAGCTTTTTAGTATCTAAAGCACAGCCTAGGGACTTAATGTGTATTGAATTGAATAACATCATTTTGCTCAGACTTCCCTTATGTTGCAGCAGGCCCAAGAACCCCTAAGATTAGAACCAAATAGTCAATTTGCATTTAAATGCCTACTATGTGCTAAGCAATGAGAATAAGAAAGACAAAAGACAGTCCTTGCTCTCAAGGATCTCAGAGTCTAATGGGAGAAACAACATATAAACAACTATGGAGGATAAACGTATGTACAAAATAAATTAAAGGTAGTCTCCAAGGAAAGGCACTAAAATTAAGGGGGAAAGATAAGGGAAGTCTCCAAGAAAAGTTGGGGAGAATAGACTTTTCTTTTCCTACTTTGATGTCTACCTTCTAAATGGTCTATTTTTAGTTCCTTAATTTATGAGAGCTGCACCAACCTAAGGAAACAATTTTCTTGACTGGCAAACAAAAACCATTTGTGTGTGTGTAAAAACAGGGAGGAAAGGGATTAGCTTCCTTGACTATTAGCTTATATTATCTGAAGACTTACTAGAGAGCTGTGAGGCTTGTGTTTATCTTCAGTGCCCTGGCAAGGGCCATCATTCCTTCATCTCCAATTGCATTTTCCTGTAAACTGTAACACAATGAGTCCTCTCTTTATTCTCTGCTTTCTGTGTCTCAGCCATTCCCATGCTGTTCTAGGTAAAGTCCAGATTGGAAATACCTCCCAGAGAACAACTAGTATGTACAGCAAAATTTCAGTTAACCAAAATCCAATAACCTTAACCCTCACCTGGAGTTTCAAGGGTTTTTCATTTTTGGAGAACTGACAAATTACAACAAAACAAGCTCATATAATATTCAGCGTCAGGGACTCAGTTTTTTATTCTCCAGAAGATGTTTTGGGGTCCATCTCTTACACTTTTAACTCTTATGTCTAAAGCAACATTGAAGTATAAATGATCTTCAAAATGGTGACCCTGAGTCCCTTCAAGATCTTGACCTATCAAAAAAAGATTCAGTGGTTCACTATACTTGTTACTATCTTTCGTTTTTGAAGAGGACAACTGCTATCACAGGATGATGTCTTGACTTGTGTGTGAACTGGATTTAAGTGAGGCAGAGTTGCACAAAGTCATCAGTTTTACTCTCTCTTCCAGAGCCATCAATGTCAACTGGCAAGACAAAAGTCAATAGGACTGGTGGATGGCTTAGGATGCAGTGAATGACTTTGGCATCTTCCATGTCTGACCAAGCTCTAAGCACTCCACAGCTCCTGCTTCAGCTGCTTTAATGGCTGTACAAGTTGTTCTTCTCAGCTTCTTCTGAGGGGGAGTCTTCACATGTTTGGGGTAGACAATCCCCTAACTCATTGAAGGGTTGTAACCTATCAACTACCCTAAACCTGATTTAGCCTGTCTGCCAAGATGATTTTACCAGGGTATGGCCACTGCTCATGCTATTGCTTTTTAGAGTCACAAGTGAGAGCTAGGTGGCAGGTGGACACTAAAGGAGGAAAAAAACCCTGCAAAAGGCTTGACAAGTCCTCACACCAGAAGTACTGGTCTTCTCTGAACACCTAATATAACTAAATAAGATAGGGAAGGATTGAAGTAAAATGAATTTTTTTATTTGGTCCATTTTTTTGTTAACAAAATATTTCTCAGAAAATTAAATTTAACAAAACTCCTAGATTCAAATTGTTCTAGTAAATCAGTCATGTTGTCTTTTTTCCCCTCAGACTGGAAGAAAGCAATAGAGCCTGCTTAATTTCTGGGCATTAAAGTATTAAGTGATTTATATATAAACTAGTCCTTTAAAAAAACATTAGTTTTTCTGCTTCAGGGGCTAGAATTCAGCCCTATTTCCTGTAGTACTTGATAGCCATTGGCATGATCTTCCACAACCATGTAGTTTTTCCTCTCTAGCCATAGTTATTTTGCTTCTACCTTCATGCTGCTTTCCCAGGTGCCCAGGGAGGGAGGGTCACATACTTACTCTAAGATGGTCAGGCTTCGGTTGAATTGTAGTGCTTGGCCCAGGGCCTTGGCAGCATTGGCCTGGATGAAGTTCCACTGTAAGCTGCATAGGGTAAGATACCAGGAAACATAAGTGATTATGTGGTCTCAGGGAAAAGGGGCCAAGACGGGCAGGTACATCCTTACCCAAAAAGATGAAGTGCTTCCCACAAAGGACGAATGGTCTAGCGGTACAGAATTAATTGTACATTTTCAAATATGGCTAATATGTTTTGGAAGGACCTATATTTTGGGGGTGGTGAGGTAGTAGTGGTAGGAAGTGAGTAGATTGTAGCAACCAGGGCAAAAAGGAAAAGAAGGAAGGAGCAGGGTAGAATGGGAAAGGAGGAAAGAAGAAAAAAGAGAAAGAAAAGAGAAAGAATCAATAAAACATTAAAGTAAACAAAAGAAACCAGAAAAAGTTTAGAAGGGACCTAAATAAGGGTGGCTTTGTTACTATTTTATTAAATAGCACCTCTTAGAAGTTTACAGTTTCATACATAATCCTCTTTTGTTCTTCATATATTGAAATGTTTGTGTTTGTTAATGATGGTTAAGTTAATAATAAAAAATTTCTTTAAAGAGAAAAAACATCAGTGAGGCTGATGTTTCTATGACAGACAGAGTTTGTCACCAGCTCCATTTCCATATATGAAACCTTTCTAGCTTGGCAAGATTAGGCAGAGCTTTGTGTTTTTCTGCGGTAGCCTTTGAGAACACAGAGTTACCTCCACCCTGCAATGAGTTATCAGAGTAAAACTTTAATAAATGTTTCCAAAATAACTACAAATGCCTACATTTTATTGGCTGGCCCTGCTTTCATTTTCCAGGGCTAATCCAATCCCTCTTTGTTTCCAGGTTCATGGAACTAAAACTGAGAGGGACCCTCAGAGGCACTTAGTTGAACTCTCATTTTACAGATGAGGAAACTGAGGCCCAGGAAGGTTACACAGATAGTGTCAGAGGTGGAATTTGAACTTCAGAAATGAGAGCCAAAAATACTCTATCCTGCCTTATCAACCCAGATCACCATGGAAAACCAAACAAGTTATAAGGGCAAAGAATTGGAAATTGAGGGGATGTCCATCACTTGGGGAATGGCTGAACAAATTGTGGTATATGTTGGTGATATAATATTATTGTGCTATAAGGAATAATGAGCAGGACGTTTTCGGAAAAAGCTGGAAAGATCTACATGAACTGATAGAGTGAAATAAGCAGAACCAGGAGGACATTGTACACACTAACAGCCATATTATACAATGATGGTGAATATAATACGAATGACATGGCTACTCTTAGCAATATAATGATCCAGGATAATTGTGAAGGACTTATGACAAAGAATGCTATCCATCTCCAGAGAGAACTGTTGGAGTTGGATGCAGATCAAAACATACCATCACATTAGTTTATTTATAGTTTTATTTGGGGTTTTGGTTTTATATGAGTATTCTCTTACAACAATGACCAATATGGAAGTATGTTTGCATAATAATACACATATAACCCAGATCCAATTGCTTACCATTTCCAAGAGGGGGGGTAGAAAGAGAGGGAGGGAGGCAATTTCAGATTATAATTTATAATTTCAGAAAATATATGTTGAAAAATTTTATTCTGTGTAATTGGGAAAATAAATTATCTTTGAATACAAAAGAAAAAACCCTATCCAAGGGGAAACATGGATGGCCACAGTTGTGGTCCTCATTAGGCCTTCTTTATGTTACCTGGAGTCAGTGCTTACACTCATAGCTCTGCCAGTGATTCTACTGATACCTGATCTATCATAGTCCATTGCTAGTTCAAAGGCCCAAATGTGGACTCTCCCAGGACCAATCCTCTCTTTGAGTGCTCAGTGCCTTTATACAACCCTCTAGCTGCTGTGAAGGGCAAAAATTCTGAAAAATTGGGTTCTGGGTAAGAAAAATAATTTTATCGATTAGACTAACAATAATCCATAAATTAATGGTCAGTGACCAAAAACAAATTCATGCACCATCTTGAGTCCTTAAATACAATTTTGGAAGCTCATTATTCAGCTCTCCCCAAGGCATCTCTAATTGATGGATACCTAATGAGGAGGTGGGCTAATATTTTCTAGTCCATTTCTAATCTCCTCATGATGACAGGGAAAATTGCATGCCTACTCATAGGATTCTAGTACCAGTAGATTTTCTGATCTAGATGAAGAAATCAAGTTAGTTCTGGTTAAGATTGACTTTCCCTGTTCATCCAACGTGGGAATCGAGGATGTTGCCATGCTGTACCCCTACTCCCAACAGTGGCCAAAATTAGTTTACTTGACAAGAGAGAATTTATATTTTCAAGCTTAATTATCCCAATTTTAGAAACTGCTCTGAGGCAGAAAATATGAGAGTATCCCTAAGATTGTCAGGACAAAGGAATAAGGGGAAAAGCTTAAAAAATATGTTAGAGTCCTGTTAGAAATCAAATAATTCAGTATTAAGAATAAATCTCCTCATGACCTAGGATTTCCTACACTGGGGGTTTGAGATACTGAAATCACTGTCAACAGTGTCCACAGGATTTTTTTTTAACCCTTGCCTTCTGCCTTAGAATCGATTCTGCCTTCTGTCCCAAGGCAGAAGAGTATTAAGGGCTAGGCAATGGGAGTTAAGTGACTTGCCCAGGGTCCCACAGCTAGGAAGGGTTCGAGGCCACATTTGAATCCAGGACCTCCTGTCTCTAGGCCTGGCTCTCAATCCACTGAGCAACCCAGCTGCCCTCATGTCCATGGGATTTAGAATTTGACAGGGCTTTTTAAGTCATCTAGTCTGAAGTCCCTCACTTGAAAGATGAGGCAATTGAGACTCAGAATGAACAAATGACTTGCTATGTCCCCTAAGAAGGATGTCATTAGCAAACTGGGCAAGCTATAGATTATCAGACTAGATAGCCAGGAAGAGGTAGGGAAGAAGCATTTCTTTATTTTTAAATTTTTATGATTATGGAAAACACACTTCCATGTTGGTCATTGTTGTAAGAGCACACTCATATAAAACCAAAACCCCAAAATGAAACCATAAATGCACTGATGTGAAAGATAGCATGCTTTGATCTGCATCTATCTGACTCCAGTAGCTCTTTCTTTGGAGGCTGAAGCATTTATTAAGTGCTTAGAGTGTTGAACATTTTGCAATGATCTCATTTGATCTTCACAACCATCCTGGAAGGTAGATGTTAGCATAAGCCACATTTTTAAGTCCTTCTTTTCCCTCTTAGAATCAATACTAAGTGTTGGTATCGAAGTAGAAGAGTAGTAAGGCCTAGGCAGTGGACATCAAATGATTTACCCAGGCTTACATAGCCAGGAAGTGACTAAAGTCAAATTTGAACCCAAGACCTCCTATCTCCAGGCCTGGCTCTCTATCTGCTAAGCCACCTAACTGCCCCTGATGAGCCCCATTTTTACAGTTGAAGGAACTAGGATAGACAGAGGTAAAGTGGTTCATCACGAGTCCCCACAGCTAGGATCTGTGGCAGGATTTGAACTTAAATCTTTCCAACTCCAGGTCCAGCATTCTCTCTGAATGGGCACCTCACTGCCTCTGTGGCAAAGGGATGTACCTCAGGTAAGTTAATGAAAGATAACGAGAGAGGGAAAGAACAATGTAAAATGGAGGGGGTAGGAATATTCGCTGGACCTTTGTTCACTTCTCAGTAGGGTGTGGAGTGACCCTGACAGTTAACTTTTTTATAAGGATGCTGAAGTTGAGGGTTGTGATGTGGGTAGGGGAAAACTCACTGGAGGGATGCGAGTGCTCGATTCTCTTTCACTGCCACCGCAATGGCCTGTGCGCCCTCATCTTGGAGAAGGTTGGCTGTCAGGCTAAGTAAGAGCAAAGGAACACGGATTGTGAATTGCATGGTCCAGGGCTCAGTTATTGTCTGTCTGCAAGTATTCTTTCCAGACACAAGGACTTTTTCCTCTCGGACCTAATTCCCCGCCTTGTCGTGAATTCTAGACTAGAAACCTTTAGAAGAGAGTAGGTTAGGGAAAGGATTATGTCATCAATGTTAACACTACCAAAGCAAAGTTCAAGTCCTGATGCTGACATTCATTTTCCTCATCTATAAAATGAGGAAATAGCTGTAAACCTACCAATCTCAGGACTGCTATAAGGAAAACACTGTTAAATAGCTGTTTATTATTATGACTGGATAGAGCTTGCTCCCTTGAAAGACTGTCTCCTAAATCCTTCCAGAGGACTAGATTGATGTCTAATCTCTACTTAGAACTTTCCCAGAAAAATGATTTCACATTTTCCCTTATCGACTCAGTCTAGGGTTAATCCGTCCTTTAAGAAAGTTCTTTTTTTTACAGCTAAGCTAAATCTCTCCTCTTTTAGGATTTTTTTTCTAATTGAGTCACTGCATTTTGCAGAGATGTCAGACTATGTACCGCAGGCTGCAAAATTCCAGAGTGCAGCTGAACTAGATTAAAATGTAATTGGGAAATGTTTAGCAAAATACATAAAAATACAACATAGATAATGTTAACTTATTGTTTTCTAAGTCAATATATGGTGTGCAGGGATCTGCTTCTATTTGGTCTATAGAAACTTCTGTGACTTTAAAAGACTACTTAAAGATTTCTTATCTACTATCATAACAATCTGAGGTAGGCAGAGCAGATATTATACCCATTTCATATATGGGAAAACTAGGGGTGAGACATGGTTTTAATCCACAAGCATTTATTAGATGCCTTACAAAGGTTGAACGATTTGGTTATAACTACACAACTACATGCCAAGCCTATACTTGGTGCTAGGGGGGAGGAGGAGACAAATATAAAAATGATTTGCTGATAATAAAATAATCTAGTTAGTGGTAGAACTGGACTAGAATCCAAGTCTCCTGTTTTGAAACCTACAACACTTTCTCTGACATTGTGACATAAAGTCAGGAAGGATCATTGTTCTCTTCTAGTCTCTCTTATACCTACCTTGAGCATCAGAGAAACCAGCAATTGGATTGGTTGGGGAGGCGGAAACTCACAGATGAAGTTTCTTTTGTCTTATGATGACACTAAAATAATAACCATCTTGAGAAAAAACATATCAAGGAGCTAATGCCCCTGCCTTCTACTACACCCTCCTCACCAAGCCTTCCTCCCCAGAGACCTGACTTACTCCAAGTTCTGGAGGACCCGATTGCTGCACAGAGCACTGGCGATGTCCCGAGCTCCCTCTGGACTGATGGAGTTTTCTCGGAGGCTGAGGAGAGAAACTGATCTCCAGTATTCCAAAGTGAGGAGTGGAGGCCCACCTGAGGAGAATATCTCAGACACCTCTACCATCTGAGGCCCGAGAAACCTTGGATGCCCATGGGACCTGCAAACCACAGGGCTGAGTGGGAGGCCAAGCTCAGAGACAGGGTGAGGAGGAGGGGTTAGAGGAGACCAATACTAGATACCCCTTTGCAGAGAGCCCTCCCCAAATCATTGCTTGTCATCAATCTGTCTCTTCCCCATCACCTTCCTCAGCTCCCCCTCCTTGAGGGTTCTGAACTTCCTGGAAAGCCTTTTGGCTGTCTGCTCCCCAGCCCAACATCAAAATAGTTAGGGGAAAGAGACAGAGGCAGAAAGACAGACAGAGACAAAGACAGAGAAAGGGAAGGGAAAGAGAAAGGGAAGGAGAGAGGGAGAGAAAGAATGAGATGAACTGTGGCACCAGGGGAAAGTGGTACTACAAACAAGTTCTGTTTTTTTAAGGGATAACTAAGACCACAGACATAGAACTGGACAAGATCTTGATGATTATATAGTCCAAACCACTCCTTTTACAGATGAGTAAACTGTAAACTGCAATTTGCCTAAGATCACAGAGATAGTAGGGTCAGGATTTAAACCCCAACCCAGACCAGATTACCCTTATCTAATCTGGATCTAAGGAAGAAAGTTATAATTGCAACTGATTCCTAAATCCATTTCTGTGGGCATCAAAGACAGCATTTCCTCAGTGCTTTAGTATGCAATTCACCCCTTGGCAGGCCCTGGTCTGTGGTATCCCAGGTATATTCTAATCTTGAAAGTATCATTGATGTATTAATATTGTAACCTATGTGCTCATGTACCAGACTCAGAGTCATACTATTTCTTGATCATTGTATTTAATTGACACTCTATTAAATTCTGACCACTCTCCAAACCTACAGTCCAAAAGTCAGGAGAATTCCTGGACAGGGTGTTAGCTGCCACAGGGTCCTAGCTCCTACCTTGACAGACCAGATTCCCTACCAGGTCACATGATTGATTAACCTCCTCCCCTTTGATCTTGTGGTCAGTTGAGCCAATGCTGAATAATATGCTGTCACATGTTCATTAGCTACCTCTCATTCCCCATTCCTTGATTGTCCAATAAAAGATTGGGGCCACATGTAGCTCTCTTCCACCATCAGAGGAGCACGCACACTGGATCTCATGTTTTTGAAGCCTTTGTCTGAGTCTTACTTCCTTTCTTGTGTTCCTTCTCTCTATCTCCTTTACCCATCTTCCCTCCGTTTCTAACTCTCCTTCTCAGGTGTCCACCCACAAATATATTAATTTGTGGCTGCAGGCAGCCACAACATAGTCTCCCCCAGATCTCTTTCCTTTGGGTGTAGAGGTGTCCTGAATGATACCTCCACAATGATAAATTGGTCCCTTTTGGCCCTAGCAAAGATTTCCTTTGAGAAATGGGAATTCCCAGTTGGATAGCAGGAACCAGGACTTACTTAAGACTGAGGAGAGTCTGATTTGAGCAAAGAGCACGTGTCAAGGCAGCCACCCCAGCATCACTGATGGAATTACTCTGAAGGCTAAAGATGGAGAGAGGAAGGAAACCATTACACTCTGAAATGTACCATGGCCACCAATAGGGGAGTCAGTGTCCCACCTTGGCTAATGAGTAAGCTCTGCTTATCCATTGCACTAATGAGGCCAAAGTTGCCAATTGAATCAGTTCATCTCAAGACATTTATCATTCATGGATCAATCTGTGCCCCAATGGCTCCACTCGCCATCCCTGTAACTTTGTCCCAGCCTGGCTGCTACTCCCCTTGAGGGCAGGAACAATCTTTACTTTTGTCATTGTATTCTCAGAGTTTAGCACAGGTTTTGGCAGCTTAATAAATGCTTTTCCATCATTCATTCATTCATTCATTCATTCCTACACTTACTATGAGGCTGTGCGTAGCACTGAGGGAGATCTAAAGTCTTGATAGGGCAAGGTGCCTGCCTTTGTGGAGCCTGTAGTCTAACCAATATCCTCCTACAAAATTGATTTTTCCCAGTTGATTTTTCCCCTTTCCACAAAAGTGTAACTGCCCAAGGCTTTTACTTCAAGGAACCTATGAGTTAAAATCTTAGTCTCCTGCTTCCTATCCCTGCATTTGGCATCTCCCACCAGCAGCTCCATTCTCCCTCTCTGAGATGCTCAGATTCACTGTTTTGAGATTGCAGAGTATAGAGGATTTATATGGTATAGTTTGGATTAGGAAATTGGACTACTGGGGCCCAAGTGGCCATGGACTGTACCCCTAACCTTTTCCTTTATCTCCAACAACAAAGCAATGTCACTCCCATGTTCCCACTGCTTCAGAATAGATTGGATTTGCTCAAAGATCCTCAGGGTTCTGACCCTGCCTCAAGAGAGCATGGTGGTACTCCTGCTTACCCTTAAAAGTTGAGGCATTTAGGGCTTCACACAGATTGAAGACAAGAGGGAACTAATAAAACTAAGGTCATGGGCAGGATATCCTGGGGATTGGTAGTCTAGGATAAATAATGCTCTGTGTTCCCTCCCAACATATTTATAATGGTAGTAGATTAAAATGAATGCCAAGGCCAATCTTGAATAGGAAGAGATGTTACAAAACAACATACAGCCTGAAGGTAGAGAATGATAATAAGGAGGGGCAGGAACACCTAAATGCCTCAGGGACAGTGGGGAATTTATGGGATGTATATGTATGATCTTCAAATTCTGCCCAAGAGTCACTGGGACAGCTCTAGTCATGGATATGATTTTGGGATAGGCCAGGTAGCTTGATTTCAGCACAGTCCCATGCAGCACCACTGTGACATTTTATTAATAGAGGCCTTTAGTCATATGGGAGAGGTGTTGAAGGTAGGCTATAGTCTTCTAGCTTCTAACCACCAGAGGTTAGACCTTGCCCAACACCATTGTAGAGCTAAGAAGAACCCTTGGTGGTTATCGGACAAGGCTGGTCCTAAGATGAACCATGTAGGCAAGAGTGCCACACACATAATGTTCCTGGGGAGCCAGGAAGGATGATGATATCCTCTTCCTAATGGCCACACATCCATTTCTGTGGTCTTCAAACTTCTTAGCCCATGGACCATATCAGGAGCAAAAGCTTCATCTCCTCTCTTTACTCCTCTTTAGGACCACATCCCTACCCACATCACTCCAAAAGCATCATCGTTTGATCTCCTCCATTCTTGACTACTTGACCCATGCCATTCACATTGAACATAGTACAGAAACTCGTAAGAAGAGGCAAAGGCTTTGGGGGGTGGGGTGGCAAACTGAAGGACTGCCCAGTGTTTTGTGGCTATCCTTGGTTAGTTTCTAGTAATAAAATTTGTGATTAAAAATCCTTTCCTCCCACCCCATCTCCTCTCTCTCTGTCTCTCTGTCTCTCTGTCTCTCTGTCTCTCTGTCTCTCTCTCTCTCTGTGTCTCTCTCTCAACCTATTTCTCTTCTTCTCTGCATCTCTATATCTGTCTCTTTTCCCCTTCATAGATATATATATATATATATATATATATATATATATATATATAAAATTCATGCCTGTAGAAGCCCTAAAGAGATCATCTTGAGCCCCACTTGGAGAAAATATACTTCATATGCCCACCACCAACAGGGAACATGGTCTTGACTTTCCACTAAGCAGACTTACTCCAGGGTGATGAGGCTTTGGTTCACCTTCAGTGCCTCTGCCAGAGCTTTGGAGCCATCGTTCCCAACACTGTTGCTAGAAAATCTATGAACAAGCAGATAATAGAGGTAAGCCCAGAGTCCCACTCCCTCTTCTCCCATCCTCTTCTCGAGGCAGGCATGTGCTTCTGACTACATCCCCTTACATTTCCCTCCCACAAATTGGGGAGCCCTGTCAGTATAACTTCCAAAGCTATCAAGATGGTCACCATTCTTCTCAAGAGTTCTTAGTGGACCAATAGCCATTATCCAAGTAAGTCAGTTACATAGGATAAGAAGCCAAAGTGCCAATTTCCTGTCTTTGAGTCCCGGGTTGAACTTTTGTTTATAAAATCTTCCACTAGAGGCATTTTCTGATTGGAGGTGACACTAGGTAATTAAAAGCCATGACACAGAATACATGATCTGACAAGTCCTCTCAATCTGGGAAAGCTTCAAGTATGGGCCAGGTAAGAAATCACATCTGTTGTCCAAGGACCAGCCTCACCAGATTCAGAAGAGTCTCATCATCACCAGAAAGCTGCTCAAAAGGTGGCCAATCCTGTTAACCATAGTATCTAATAAAAAGCATCTTTTAATACATAGAAGGATTGTCAATGGCATTGGTAGAGGGATCTCTGAAATCACAGATCCTAGAAGTACTTATATAGTCAGGAAATATCACTTGATATCTTGAGAGATGGAAGCTCATCCAGTGCCATTTAGAGAGTCAGAAACTATGGTTGGCTTGGTGGATCCCAGGTCTCTTGGATTTCGTCTGCTCCCCTAGCTACTTAGTGTATCTACTTTTCACCAGGGTCCTACCTTCACTCACTCTGGTACCAAGGAACTTTATAGAAAGACAAGTGTTCTCAGGGATTCCTTACATGAGTTCCTTCAGGCTCCCATTTTTCTTTAGGGCATCTGCAATTGACTTGGCTCCAAGGGGCCCAATGGCATTCTTTTGTAGTCTGTGGAAGAGAATTACTTATAAATGCCACCCATCAGCTGCTCTCTGGACAAAGGACTGGGCAGGCAGGGAATGGGATGGAAGGATACGGTAAATCAGGGGACGCCTGCCTTCCCACAATTACACATTTTCTAAGATCTCTGGGAAGTACCTATGAGTGAGCCTCAATGTGATATCCAAGTGAGGATCTGGGAATAGGAGTGAAACAGGATTGGATAGCAGGTCCATAACCAAGGTGAGGGAAGACTCCTTTTGGGCACCAAAGTATATAGGATCAAGACCCAGGTGAGTCAGTGAGGCTATAATTCTATCCTGAATAAGGACTGGGAAGTGTGGCTGGATGGAAATTACTCCACATCTGTGCGTTTGTGCAACTGTCTCCAGTAGCCTAGCTAACATTTGTTAGGGCTCAAAGTAGCAATCTGATCAATGTATCGATTGGCTTTACTGATTTTTAAAAAACTTATTCATCTTTTTCTTTAAAAATTATTATGGGATTAAAACTTACAATCATAGATTGTAGTTTTAAAATTAATTAAATTTAGGGGAGAAAAATATAGGCAATTGCTTTCTGGAAAGGAAGAAAGGTCAGGATGGGCGGAGAAATTTAGCCAATGCAAGAATAAAATATATCAATAAAAAGTGTGGAGGGTTTTGTTTACAAGAGTCAGTAGGGACCTGTCTGAAGTTGCTTTGGGACCCCCCAAAACCGAATAGACCCCATTATTGGTTTGCAGGTATACTTTACATTTAATCCATTCTGCCTCAGGGGGGCAGCATAGTGTAAGACTAAGGACTTAAAGTCACAATGGTTTAGATTCGAATCCTAACATACACACTTGTTGTGTGTCCCAGGCAGGTCATTTAACCCAAGACTCAGTTTCCTCATCTAGAAATGGGGATGACACCCTTAGCACTTATAGCGATGGCCAGGACCAAACAAAATAATGAATGTAAAGCACCTTGCAAACCTTAGATGGTTTTACAAATATCAGTTATTATTTTTTGTGTTTATTGATGTCTACGTTTTTGTCCCTCCTATTGTATCACAGACTCCTTGAGGGTAGGGCCTGGAACATACCCATTTTTTCTTCCCAGCCCTTCATATCGAGCATTGCCAATAGTAAACACTTGCAGGTTGTTGGAAGCTAGAGAGCCTTCTAAGCCAAAGAATGTCCTCTGAGAACTCTTCAGTTTGGAACAGGCCTTTAAAAATTTGTAAACAATGAAGAAGGCCAAAAGGCAGAGCCTTCCTTTAAAAAAACAACAAAAAACTACAGTTAGCTCTTTTGAGTGCAGAAAGAGCTATAACAGGAGGGTCAGATGTGGATGCTGAATCATTTTTATTCCTTTTATCCTTTTGTCTTTCTTTCCTAACATAGTTCTGTTTTGATTTGTTTTTTTTTTATTCCAGGGAAATTAATGTTGGAAAAAACCAGTTATTCTGGTCAAAAGGCCCTAGAGACCACCAGACCTGTCCCCCTTCATTCCTGCTCATAGGAAATGTGCCAAGTGATCTACAGAAGACAAGGAAAGGAGAAGAATACTTTAGGGGTCCAGGCTGGCCTTCAGGACACTCACTGCAGTACAGAAAGCATGTGGTTCACCATCAGGGTATCTGCAATGAACTTGGCACCATCATCCTTGATGGCGTTATTCTGGAGGCTGCAGTGCAAAAGAGAAACATGTAAACAAAGACTCGCAGAGTTGGAAGGAAACTCAGAGACCATCTGAAGCAGTATGGTGTCATGGTTAGAGGTCCAGCTCTAGAGTCAAGAAGAGCTGGGTTCAAATCCTTTCTCATATACTTATAAGCTATATGATCCTGGACAAGTCACTAAACTTCTGATGCTCAGATTTCTCATTGGAAAATTCCTCTTTACAAGGTGACTCTGAGATTCAAGTGAGATAGTGTGCATATGTAAGGGACAGGGACCAGACCTGGGTCTCGTTGGTAAGGAGAACTCCTAGCTGAAGAAAATCTCTCTATTAACACAAGTTGGTACTTTCTCTGTTACTTATAGTCTTAGAATTGCCTACAGCACTGAGACTTGCCTAGGGTCAGAAAGCAGGGATGGTATTCCAGAGGTTCCAGAGGGGTATTCTACCCACTATTTCATGCCTCTTCCTACATGAAGGGCACTCAATAAGCGTCCTCCATGATTGTTATATTCTTTTTTTTAAAAACCCTTACCTTCCATCTTGAAGTCAATACTGTGTATTGGCTCCAAGGCAGAAGACTGGTAAGGGTAGGCAATGGGGATCAAGTGACTTGCCCAGGGTCACACAGCTGGGAAGTGTCTGAGGCCAGATTTGAACCTAGGATCTCCCATCTCTAGGTCTGGCTCTCAATACACTGAGCTACACAGCTGCCCCCTGTTATATTCTTTTGACTTTGCTTTGAGATAGGATCAAACAGTCACCCTGGAACATAGCACCCTTAGTGTTTCCCATCCCGTAGATCCCAAGAGACTCTGAATAGACCAGTATGGCCATTAGAATGCGCTAGAGGCTGGGGTAGGGTATGCAGTTGCTAACTTTTAGCCTGGTCAACCAAAGGGATTTGAGCTGGCATCACCATAGCTCTTCTCGTGAAATTCCTTCTACTTCATTCAGGTTTTCCTAGACCCTCTCATGGCACAAATCTTTTGGCCAAAAAGAGCCATTAATACCTACCTCAAAGACACCAAGACCCGGTTAATCTTCAAAGAATCTGCCAGGGCCTTAGCTCCTTGTGGTCCAATGGAGTTACTTCGAAGACTGGTAGAAGAACAAGACAGCGAGAATGATAGGGTTAACCTCTTCTTCATTTGGTGAAGGGAAGCTCAAGCATGGAAGGGTACATTTTGTTTTGGTTATTTTAGGGTTGGTTTTTTATCTTTTAAATCACTATGTCTCGGAGGGGTGGTTTGAGATTTCATGTCTTGGTGCCTTTTTTGGAGAGGGAAAGGGTTCCTGAGAGTGAGATCATTGATTTAAAAAACTCATGGGGTCCACTGGGGCTGGACACACACCTGGGAGAGAGACCTGCCTAGCCTGCTTGGGGTAGAAACGTGACGAGCACCAGAAAGAACGTGGACCTGGGAGTAGGAGCAGGCAGTATCTCTTGGCTGGGAACCAGCTACTTTAACAAAAAAAGGTATTTCATTCCCAGAGGAAAATAAGTAGGATTGTAAGTGCTGAGGAACTTCAGGTACCCAGCTGAAGATGGCTTACATTGGGCTACTACTGGGCACTAAAGGAAAGGCGAATGGCCTGAAGTCCCCAACGATCTAGACTCTGCTTTGAAGGACTCAGATCACTGGTGAAGGAAGACAATCGAATCACATACTAGACAGTGGTGAAGAGCAACCACCTGTGTCACTGTCCTGTATCTGGGCACCCAGCATATGACGGACAGAAGACCTAATAATTTTCACCTTAGGCCTCTGGAAGAAGGGGAGAACGGGTCTCACTAAAAGTCCCTGCCTTAGGACTCAATCACCAGGACAGAAGAAGCAGGGACCAGCTGCTATTCCCTAAGTATTCAGAAACCAGCCATCTGGTTTTTCTATGAAAATGCATCCAACTTACTCCAGGACAGTCAGACTTCTGTTGACCAAGAGGGATCTGGCCAGAGATTTGGTCCCTTTGTTATGGATCTGATTCTCAGCCAAGCTGCCCAAGGAAGAAAAGAGGAACCATCATTCCAATCTTCAAATTTCTCCACCTTTCTCTCTTTATCTGCCCCTTTCTCTCCAGGCACACCCATGGGCTCAATTAGGGCAAGCTTCTTTCTTGTCTGTCCCACTCATTTGTCCTTTGCATTTGTTACCATTTAGCTTTTTTGTGTGTGGGGGTGTGTGTGTGTTTATACCCAATTAAATAATTAGCTTGTTACAAACAAGGACTTTGTCTCATCTATATATCCATCAGGTGGTGTGGGTGCCCTGTCTGTTCAGTAATGAATTGTGGAACAAAGACTTGCTTTCTCCTCCCTCTCCAACTTTTGTGATCTTAATAACAGGAATGACTAACATTTATATAGCACTCAATATGTGCCAGGCACTATGCTAAGGACTTTCCAATTGTCATTTCACTTGAGCCTCACAATAACCTGGGAGGTAGGTGCAGTTATCTCCATTTTACAGATAACCCAGGTTAAATGACTTGCCCAGGATCACACAGCTGGTAAGTGTCTGAGGGCCAGATTTATTCTCAAGACTTCTTGACTCTTATCTACTATAAGACCTCTTGCCTCTTCTTATTTAGGTCCAGAAGAAAAGCTTTCCCCTCTGTCTCCTCTAGGGAGCCCTCCTTAATGTCCTCAGCTGAAAATATCCCCTTCCTCTGACATTGTGGAGCTTTATTCTGACCCTGAGTTCTGAACCCTAATTTTAAAGGCAGCTGGTGATGCAGTGGATTGAGAACTGGGCCTGGAGTCAAGAAGCCCTCAGTTCTTGTCTGGTCTCAGACGCTTACTAGCTTATGACCCTGGGCAAGTCACTTAATTTTTTTCCTTCTTCAGTTTCCTCAACTATAAAATGGGGTCTTTAGCACCTGCTTCCCAATGTTGTTGTGAGGATCAAATGGGATAATATTTGTAAAGCTTTTAGCACAGTGCCTGGCACATATTAGGTACTTAACAAATGCTTCATTCATCCTTTTTCCCCATCTTCCTCTCTTCCTCCTTTCTTCCCTCCCTCCCTTTTTTCCTCCCTCTCTCCCTCCCTTCCTTTCTTCCTTCCTCCCTTCTTCCTTCCTTCCTTCCTTCCTTCCTTCCTTCCTTCTTTCCTTCCCTTCCTTCCTTCCTCTTTTCCTTCCTTCCTACCTTCTTTCCTTCCTGCCTGCCTTCCTCCCT
>NC_058130.1:144710793-144738757 GCF_016433145.1 Gracilinanus agilis
TCCTTCCCTCCCTCCCTTCCTTCCTGCCTTCCTGCCTTCTTGCCTTCTTGCCTTTCTTCCCTAGTTAGTGTATACTCATTATGTATACTGATTTATATTTGTATCACATCCTGTATCACCCACCCCAGCTAGAGTATAACCTCTGTGAGGTGAGGACCTTTATACCCAGCACAGGACTTTGCAGAGGGAGTGCTTAACAATGAGCAAAGGAATAAATGAATGTGCAACAATTTAGAATGTTGGAAAGCCTACTAAGAAGCATCATATCACTGGGGATGGGATGAGGGAAGCTGGTTGTGCTCAATCAAGAGGAAGGAAGACGTGGCAGTCAGGGTTAGAATTAGCCTCTTGTCCTTTGATGGGGAGAGTGTGGGTCCCAAGAACTTTACCCTGGGCTTCCCATTGTTACCTGATCTTCTGAATATAACAATCCTTGCTGCTCAGCACACTGCCCAGCAATTCCATCACATTGTCTTGAAACTGGTTGTTATCCAGCCTGGTCAAGCAGAACAGAACATAGCAGAGAGGAGGTTTTTAATAGTAGGAGAGACAAGAAGTGTCCTCTTCTCCCATCTCCTGTCCTTCAATGATCAGAGTCTTCTGAAGAACCAGGAGCACATCTTAGATGGCCAGAGCTTCTGGACTTAACTGGAAAGAGTCTAAGGCAGAGATAGGGGAAGGGCCAGAGATATAGGAGACTAGAGAGCTCATTTATAGTGGACCCAAGTCAAAGTCTGGGTCTTAATCCTGGATTTCTAACTCCCAGGCTATGACTTTTTCCCATCTGCCTCACTCCAAAGGGTTGATGACCTCTGCCAAGCCAACAGAAATATCTAGATCTCTCCTGAGAGCACATGGCAAAGGCAACTGATGGTCGTTCTTAGGAGCCGTTGTAGGGGTAGGTAAGTCCTCTGGCACCTGGCTACCCTGGAGAGCACTTCCCTGTCTCTTGGATTGCTTTAGTGACTGCTCCCACTTACTGCCTATCTAGCATCGTGCCTGAAGCTATGAGGGACATGACAAATACCCTGCTCCCTTGCAGGAGCTCAATGGGCATGGACCACAGGAAAGATACTTCCATACACCCCCAGATCTTGGGGGAATTTTAGGAGTTCCTGATATAGTTATTGAAAAAAGGGGGACAAGATTAGAAATTACTTTTTTCTGAAATTGTCACTAAATAATAACCATGTGAGAGATGTGGATATTTCTGGGTCTCTTCTAACAGGTTCAGACTGTAGGACTGAAAAAACATTCTGAAGAACTCTTTCAGAGGATCCCATCCCCAAGATTCTGAGATGTCCCCCCTTTTTTAAAACCTTTACCTTCCACCTTTGAATTAATACTATGTATTATACTATATTACTATATAATATATGTATCATACTATACTATACTATAGAATAATACTATGTAGATCTAGGCAGAAGAGTAGTAAGGGCTAGGCAATGGGTGTTATGGGACTTGCCCAGGATCGCACAGCTAGGACCTTCTGCCTCTAGGCCTGGGTCTCAGTCTACTGAGCTCCCCAGCTCCCCTGGTCCCTTTTTTCCAATAACTACATTAGGAGCTCTTCAAATTCCCATAAGATTTGGGAGAGCATGGAAGTACCTGTTCTGTGGCCCTGCCCTCTGAGCTCCTGTGAATGAGAAGGGTATTCATTATGTCCCTCACAACTTCTGGCAAAAGGCTAGAAAGATAGTAAGGGGGAGCAGTTACAAAGTGGTCCAGGGGTTGTTACCTGAGATAAGTAAGTGCTCTCCAAGGTATCCAGTTGCCAAGAGAACCTACCCTGAAACTCTGAAAGGACTCTGAAACTGTTCTCCTCTCCTACCCCAACCCAAACAAAGAGCTCTAGATTTGAAATCAATAGGTCTAATAGACTGATATTTCTAAAGCACAAGTCTAATCCTGTTCAAGAAGCTTCAGTGGCTCCTTATTATCTCTAGAATCAAATGCTTGTTAGTACCTAAAGCCATGGATAATCTGCACCAGCCTACTTCCAAGATAATTATACAGGACTCCCTTCAAAGAATGCTACATTCCAGGCCAAACTTAATATTCCCTCTAGGAGATATTGCATCTCCCATCTCTGGGCATACCTCACATCTCTCATGCCAGGAATGTGCTCTCTCCTCACCTCTGCCTCTGGAGCCTATTACTCCCTGAGGCTCAACCCAAACACCACTTCCTTAAAGAGACCTTTCCTGATTCCTGCAGCTCTTCTCCCCTATCAAATTCACTTTGCACTTATTTTTAAGTATCCTGCATTTAGTTATCTGTGAACATGTTGTAATTCCTCTATTAGAACGTAAGTTTCTTGAAGGTCGAGATTATTACCTTCAATGCTTAGCAAAATGCCTGTCTGGCACATATCAGGTGCTTAATAAATGTTTGTTGATTGATTGATTGATAGAGACAGAACCATTAAGGAGGGCTTTCTCATGGCCTGGTATTGTGGGGTTTATGCCATATGTCATGCCCAATGGCTGCTATTAGCTCTGTGAGGAAAAGATGGGCAAGAAATTGGCCCCAGAGTCAGAATAAGCAGGGCTGTTCACCTCTGATGTGGGGAAGAGCAAAATAATTTAGTTCCTCATTTTTCAGACCTTGAGCTCACCCGCACAAAGCCTTTCATCCTCACCACCCCATGCCTAAAGGCTCACAGGAAAATGCCCCCTATATTCCCCTATGGGCACCTGAGGTTCCTGCAGTAGAGGAGCTGGGGCAGCAGACTCTTGAGGATGGCATAGTTGAGGCACCTGGTAAGGTTGGTCTCCTGAGCACAGATTTCAGAGACCTGCAAGAGGTAAGCCAAGGCAGAGCGGTGCATGGGGTCCAGTAGCCCAGCCAAGCTCTCGCTCTCCAGACCCTCCTCCACAGCCCTGGCCAGTTCTGTGTACTGCAGCTCATGCAGGCAACGTAGGACATTCACAGTGCGGGAGGAGATAGGGGTGTCAGCCCTGAGGTACCCCTGGAGGTGGCCCACAGCCTGGACCCGGTAGCTGTTGTGTTCATCCCGCCCCAGGAACCAGCCGGCCAGCAGTGAGTTGACCTGTGGGGAGAGGAAACCTGAGAGGAAGCGTAAAAACACATCCAACTGCCCGTTGTCCTCCTGGAATGCCCGCTGCACAGCGTTCTTGAAGTGGGTGAGGAAGCCAAGCTTAGGCCAGGACATGCCACTCTCAGTGAAGAGGTCAAAGATTGCCCTCTTGGCTGCATTGTAGTAATAAGCGGCCGCTGCAAATTCTTGCAAGGTAAGGTGGATGAAGCAATAGGCAGAGGATGATGGGGTCTCTTCCCTCAGGAGGAAGCAGCTGCATAGGCTGCTCTGTAAAAGGGGGAGGTCAACCCCAAAAGCCTTCATGTCCTGTTCATAAAACACATACTTCTTCCTGAGGAGACCGTGGAAGGCCAGTCGGCCCAAGGTTCCCATCATCTTCCTCCCACTATGGATAGCCTGCTCAATCCTTGGGCTTTCCCTCCATCTGTCCTGTCCCTCCCCACACAGGGCTATCTTGAAGTACCATGAGTAGATCTCAGAGAGGGTCCTTGGAGGTGCCAATTCTGAGGGTTGGCAACCCAGTCCATTCCTGACCAGGTAACCCAGCACCGTCCCACAGAGGTGGCAGAAGGAAGGGACTGTGCACATCAGATACAGGGCCTTGTTGGCCTGGACCTGACTCAGGACTTGTCCAGGGAGGTCATGACTATCAGGAAACATTTGGTTCAAATAAGCCTGGATCTCCTCCTCATTGAAGCCCCTAATCTCAGTCATCCGGTCCACCAGCCCCCCTGGAATCTGGCTGGCAGCCGTAGGGCGAGATGTCACCCAGACTGAAACTTCTGGAAAGAGATTTCCACGGATGATGTTAGTGATAAGATTGTCCACTGGGATTTCTTTCTTGGGGTCTGTACAAGCCACTGTGTTGGAAAAATCCAGAGATACTTTAAATTCATCCAGCCCATCAAGAATCATCAGGACCTTCCCGGAATCCAGCCACACCTGGCCCGTTTCACTGATGTGGGGGAAGACTGAGCGGACAAGTCTCTCTGCAGACAACTTCTCATAAATGTTGAGTTCTCGGAAATTCAAAGGCAGCACCAAAGAGACGTCCTTACTGATCTCCCCTCGGGCCCACTTGGAGACATACTGGGCCACCAGGGTAGTCTTGCCAATGCCGGCCACCCCAACGGTCACAGAAATCCGGGGAGGGATGGAGACTTTGGAGAGAGGTAAGAAGAGTCGTTCCAGGGGGATTGTTTTGGACACACGTCTCTGGCCCCGGGTGGCCTCAATCTGGGTGAAGTCATGCTCTTTTAGTTGGAGATCGGTCAAGCCCTCCACCAACAGTAAGTTGGTCAGTCTTTCGGAGGCAGCTTTTTCTGACAGGAGGTCTAAGTCCACACTGACTCCATATCTGCTCAGGAGAACCTCCAAATGCTTCTGCATCCCAGAATCTGCAGAGATAAGGCAGGGGATGAGTCTGGGGAATCAGTCAGAAAGAGAAATGTTTTCATAGGAAGAGGCAAAAGTAAAGACATCAAGGCTGGGCAAGGGATCTCTAAGGGGAAGAGAGATAAGGGATAGGGAGGGGTAAGGAAGGGAGAAGGAGCAAAGAGAATGAGTGCTATAACTTCTCCCCATTCTTTTTCAGGTACTGCCTACCATGGGCAGTCCTGTGGAGGCTAAGCTGGGCAGTAGAATTCTCAGTGAAGTCTTGTCCAGCCTGGAAGCCCTGGCTGCCCTTCCCAGCCAGCAGATCAATGAGCGCTTTCACCTTCTGCGTGGGGGAACAGGCCCCCTGAACAAGGCTGAACTCCTCCTCTGCAAGGACTTCCTGCTTCTTCATGGAGCCCAGAATCTCCTCCAGAAGAGGTAAGGAGATAACTTGAACCAGCTGTTTCAGGTGCCTTGGCATCCAGGGACCTATCCATGGTAGGAAGGATGGGGAGGAGACAGAGAGGGAAAGACAGAGAAAGAAGGGGAGTTAGGTGAAGAAGCGTGCAGAGACAGACCCTATCTAGCCCTCTTAGAGCCATAGAACATGTAGGATGAGGGAATCATCACTATTGGGGTTTGAGGAGTAGCATCAGAATGCTTGGACCTGGCCCAGTGTCTCCGTCTTCTGAAGGCATGTTTGGCTTCTGTGTGGGAAGCCTTTCCCACATGTTTGTTCCATGAGAGCAGCAACTGCGTACAGGCACATGTCTTTGGGATAGCTGACTCTCCAAATCCAGTTGATTAAACCAGCACCATTATCCCAGAATCTAGGGATTCTGCTGAGACACTAGAGATTTGAATGGCTGGGAAGGCAGTACTAGGGAGCAATGTGAGCCACCTACTGATGCCCCTTCCACACCAACCAAAGTAGATCTGACTGGGGAATCCTTTCCCCCAAAAGGCAATATAGCATGGCGAGAAAACAGTGGATTAGGAGTCTGAAGACTTGAATTCAAGACTTGAAGTCTCGGCTCTGCTTTTTAACTCCCTGTCCAACTTTGGGCAAATTATTTCAGCTCTCTATGCCTCAGCATCTGTAAAGTGCTGCTCTTTAAGGTTCTTTCTAGTTCAAATGATGATGATCCCTAACCATGGCAAAGGTAAAAATACCCATGTTGGGGATTCCACTCACCTTCCATCAAAGAAAATCCAGGAATTCTGCAGAAATGATAGCCCTAGGCCTGAAGTGGAAATAATGATGCCCCTTCCAGGTGGGACCCTCTCCAATAGCATCCGGATCCCAGGGGTTGAGCTTTAGTAAACCTTTGTCCATGGTTCTAGGAAAGAATATGAAGCAGTTACAGAAATTTAGAGGAGTCATTAATTAGTCCTCAGCTACTCCTCAGAGGAAGGCATTAGAATTGGGATCCTAGATTTAAAGCTGAGAAGGGAAACCTTAGAAACCACTGAGTCTTATTCTCTCATTTTGCAAATGTGGAAACTGAGGCACAGAGAAATTATTTCCCAGGTCACATATCTAGTGTTGAGGTAGGAGCTGAAATCGATCTTCTTTGTTCTGAGTTCACTTCTCTCTCCACTGATCACAAGAAAGTAGCCTAGAGAAAAGGCAGGGAGCTAATATGGTATGGAGAAACTTGCTTTTCAAACCAATTCTAGAGAAGCTACCCCAAAAACCCTTTCTGCACATCCAGTTATATAATGGGCATTGCATTGAGTGTTGATGTCAGGTTGGTCTCCTTCTCTACCCCATGTCTTTCCCACTCCAGTCCATCCACCACTCAGCTGCTGAAGTGATCTTCCTATCCATGTCACTCCTCTAGTTAATAAACTCCAGTAGCTCTCTCACCTCCAGGAGCAAATATAAAGTCCTCTCATTAGCTCTTTTTTTAAAAACCCTTAACTTCTGTCTTAGAATCAATACTCTGTATTGGTTGTAAGGCAGAAGAGTGGTAAGAGCTAGGGAATGGGGGTCAAGTGACTTGCCTGGGGTCACACAGCTAGGAAGTTTCTAAGGCCAGATTTGAACCCAGGATCTCCTGTCTCTAGGACTAGCTCTCAATCCACTGAGCCACCCAGCTGCCCCCTCATTAGCTTTTAAAGTCCTTTACATCCTAGCTCCTTCCTACCTTTCTAGTTTTCTTACATGACCGTCCTCCACGTAATCTATGATCCAGTGATCTGTTTTCCTGACTCTTTTTCACACCTGACATTATTTCTGGACTCTGGCTATTTTCCCTGCTTGTTTTCTCCCTCAGTCTCCACCCCCATGCTCGGAATGTTCTTCCCTCCTCACCTTCCATCTACTTGTACCCTTGGATTCCTTCAAGATTCAGCTCAAATTCTACTTTCTGCAGAAGTCTCCTCCCCGGGAATGCCTTTCCTCTAAAATGACCTTCCATTTGCTCTATTTTGTGTTGTGTATCTTCAATTTTTGCATGTTGTGTTTTTCCCCAGTAGAATGTGAGCTCCTTAAGGCATTGACCCTGTTTTATTCTTTTTGTACCCCTAGTTCTCCCCACAATGCCTGGCACATAGTAAACACTTACTAAATGTTTGTCAATTGACTGACCACCCTCTGTCTGTGGAGCCCTTGTCTAGCTCGTATGCCCATAACACTTTACATTTATTATCAGCAATCAGAAAACTCTCATTTCTATAGCACTTTGAGATTTGCAAAGTGCTTTCTTTATAACATTCGATAAGGTAGAGGCACGTCAAGTATGAAATAATGATAATGACCACTTTACAGATGAAGAAACTAAGGCTTTTGCTGATTCCTCTCACCTGCTGTTATCCTCTAACCCAAATTACCTTGTATTTAGCTACTTTAGATATATTGTTTTTATTCACTTTATACTGTATATATTTTATATCCTTTATGTTATGCATATATTTATTGTCTCCTTCCATTAGAATGTAAATTCCTTGCAAATAGAAGTTGTTTCATTATTTGCACTTCTAAGCATTCAGCAGTGTCTGACCCACAGTGCATACTTAATCAATTCTTGTGGGTTGATTAATTAAGGCTCAGAAAGATTGAGCACATAACGGGGGCAATTAGATATCTCAGTAGTTTGAGAGACAGGCCTAGAGATGGGAGATTCCAGGTTCAAAGCTGGCCTCAGATACTTCCTAGCTGTGTGACCGTAGGCAAGTCACTTGACCGCCATTGCCTAGCCCTTACCACTCTTCTGGTAATCAATACACAGTATTGATTCTAAGATAGAATGTAAGGGTTATTAAAAATTAAAAATTAAAATTAAAATAAAAGCTTGAGCACCTAAGGTAGTAAGAGGTGGTGTTACACCTTGATCCCTAACCTTCTGTTTCCAAATCTACACCTCTTTCCACCATACATGCTTTCAGGGAACTTACGATCAACTGGCTACCCATGTGAATCTATAAAAACATTAGTGATGGCCTCATGAATATATACACTTAGTGACAAATATGATCTATTTGAGGAGCAGAAATAGCATGGGGGGAGCAAACAGAGAATAAGAGCAAGTATATGAGGTCCAAAGGCAAGCTGAGATTGAGGGCAAAACTTTTTTTTTTGAGAAGGAAGCTAACAGGCTTTAATGGACAATTTTCTGGAGCAGAGTACATTTTTTTATTGTCTGGTGAATGCCAAATGTATAGAGGATATAGGATCTTCTTTATATTAAAAATTTAATAAAAAAATATTTGGGTAAAACACAGGGAAGCCCCCTGAAGGTTCTCAATGGGCAAAGTATCTCTCATGAGTGCACTAAAGTTATAGGAGACTCTGAAAGATGTAACTTTGCTGCTAATTTTGTTCAATGACCTAATGAATATTGACATCAAATAAAGTAAAAAACAGGACAACTTATTTGGAAGATGTCTTTTTCAAAATAAAAATAGAAGGGATCTCTGTTGACCACAAGTTTCCTTCCCATCTATTTGGTCCCAATGGATAGCATTTTATATAAAGAGAGAGAGATTAAGCCTACAAATGTATCCGAATCCATGGAGCTCCAGAGAAAGAGGATGAAGTAGTTGCCACAGTAAGGAAGGAGGCTGGTTTCATAGACCTAGAACTGAAAAGGACTTTAGAGGTCATCTAGTTCCACTCCCTCATTGAGAACCAGAGTGGTTAAGACCCTTGCCCAAAGGTCATGCAGCTAGGAACTAGCAGAGCAAGTATTGGAAGAAAGGTTTTGTGACTACAGATTCAGTGTTCTTTCCACTATATCATGAGTAGGTGATAGCCATTAAAAAAGATGCATTGCAACCAGATATGGATGGTCACCTATATATAGCTGGGTTAACAACTCAACCACAGGATGCTACCAAAGATACATACAAATATAGTACTAAGTAAATGAGGAAGCAAAGTTGGGTAGGATGAGAGGCTATGAAAAAGATTGGACTAACCAGAATCAAGTAGGGTTAGTTAGGAAAGGTTTCACATAGAAAGTGAGGTTGAAAGAGGGTTGGGAAGTCAGGACTGTCCTAGAAGTTCTGCTCTGATTGCTCACTCATCAGGATTGGCAAACTTGACTTCTCATACACTATGGCAGCCAGTTCCTCTCACCCGACTCCATTCTAAATGGCTATGTCACCTTAATATAAAAGATCACACTATTAAAAAATTAGAAGAGAAACAAATTATGCACCTCTCACAGTTATAGGTAAGGGATGTATTCTATATTTTTTAAGCATTTTTAAAAATTTAAATTCCAAATTCTCTCTCTCCCTCTGCTCCTACCCCACTCATTGCAATATGATATCCAATATACATGTGCATTTTTTACATTAATTTATTTCGGTAAGAGATGTATTTTTTAAACCTTTTTGTCTGAGATTCCATACTAAGTATCAGTTCCAGGAAAGAAGTGTGGTGAGGGCAAGGAATTTGGGGTAAAGTGATTTGTCTAGAGTCACACAGCTAGGAAATGTCTGAGGACAGATTTGAACCCAGGACCTCCCACCTTCAGGACTGGTACTCTGAGCCACATAGCTGCCTTAAGAGATATATTCTTAACTAAATAAGAACTACAAGTAATTACAAAAGATAAAATAGACACGTGATTATAAAAAAAACTTTGAATACAGTTTCTCTGATAAGGGATATAGATGATAGACAGATAATTAATAAATATTTAGAAAACTAGTAGCTATTCTCCAATAAATAGTCAAAGAATATAAAGAGTTCTTAAAATAATTGCAAAGTAGGGGCAGCTGGGTAGCTCAGTGGAGTGAGAGTCAGGCCTAGAGACAGGAGGTCCTAGGTTCAAACCCGGCCTCAGCCACTTCCCAGCTGTGTGACCCTGGGCAAGTCACTTGACCCCATTGCCCACCCTTACCAATCTTCCACCTATGAGACAATATACCAAAGTACAAGGGTTTATTAAAAAAAATAATAATTGCAAAGTATTAACAACC
Organism: Gracilinanus agilis; assembly: GCF_016433145.1. Classification (NCBI taxonomy): domain Eukaryota; kingdom Metazoa; phylum Chordata; class Mammalia; order Didelphimorphia; family Didelphidae; genus Gracilinanus; species Gracilinanus agilis. Next base: position 144,720,668 of record NC_058130.1, read on the forward strand.
AAATGAAAAAAAATGCTCCAAATAACTAATTAAGAGATATGGAGAGAGACACACACAGAGAGAGAGAGAGAGAGAGAGAGAGAGAGAGAGAGAGAGAGAGAGAGAGAAATGTAAATCAAAACAATTCTGAGACTTCACCCAGAAAATTGGCAAAAAAAACGACAAAAAATGGCAATAGTCAATATTGGAAAGAGTGAGGAAAGATAAGCACCCTAATACATTGTCGGTGAAGCTACAAAATGATACAACCATTTTGGAAAACAATATGGAATTATACAAAGTGACTAAAATGTCCATACTCTTTGAAGCAAAAAACTATTATTAGCTTTATACCTTCAAAAAGAAAAAACAGTTCCAAACTATTAAAATGCTATGCCAATGGAACACAAATTCTGGTAGTGTTTGCCAATCTGGAGATGCTTTGAGTATGGGCCCAGTGATGGATTATGTCATTTCTTAAAAACATACTATATACTAGGCACTATACTAATGCTGGTGATATAAAAAGGCAAAAAAAAAAAAAAAAATCAGTCGCCGATCTCAAGGAGCTCACAATCTAAAGGGAGAATAATAATCAACCAACTTTTTTTTCTTTTTTAAGCAAAAAATTCAAATTAGTTTTATAACCTCTATTCAATTTATCAAATTTTTTCTGAAGTATTTTTAATTATGTACCTCTAAAGTGTGTGCAGCCTATTCTACCTGTCAAGCATATAACAAACATGCCTTTTGTGGAAAAGCTTTTGGTGGACATCTTCTGGCTTACACACCTTTTGAACATCTACAGATTGATTTTCTTACAATGCCAAAGGCTGGACATTATAGATTTTGCTTAGTTATAGTAGACCAGCTGACCAGATGGCTACTGCTTGAGCCATAGCAGCTTTTGTTGCCAAAGTACTCTTAAAAGAAATTATACTTCTTTTTATTATTATAAATGTTGATTCATAATAGCATGTGTTGATTCAGACATGATTTATAGCATGTGTTTATTCAGACATGGGACTCATTTTACTCATTTGGTTTTATCTCAAATTTATTACTGTTTCGGGATAACTCCTAAATTCTATGTACTATATCATCCCCAGAACTTAGGCCAAGTTGAAAGAATGACTAGAGAACTTAAGACCATGATTGGAAAACTGTGCACTGAGACTCATTTAAAATGTCCTGAGGTTCTTCCTCTAGCCCTATTTTATCTTCGAAGCAGGCCCAGAGGAGATCTACACATCTCACCATTTGAGATGCTTTTCAGACATCTGCCTATACAAGCTAAGCCTTTTTCCCTGACATACACATCATTGCTAGGGGGAGATACTTCTATTGTTTCCTATATCAGGGATTTACAGATAAAATTAAGAGAACTTCAAGAATCCAGAGCTGTAGTGCAAGCTGGACCTATAGACTTTCCCCTTCATGATTTAAACCCAGGAGACAAGGTTTTTTTGTTTTGTTTTGTTTTTGTTTTGTTTTTGTTTTGTTTTGTTTTTGTTTTTTAACCCTTGTACTTCGGTGTATTGTCTCATAGGTGGAAGAGTGGTAAGGGTGGGCAATGGGGGTCAAGTGACTTGCCCAGGGTCACACAGCTGGGAAGTGGCTGAGGCCGGGTTTGAACCTAGGACCTCCTGTCTCTAGGCCTGACTCTCACTCCACTGAGCTACCCAGCTGCCCCTCGAGACAAGGTTTTTATAAAGAACTTCCAGCACACAGGGGCAACTCAGCCAGCTTGGGAAGGTCCATTTCAAATATTGTTAACCACTCCAACAGCTATAAATTGGAGAAAAGACCTCGTGGACTCATTGCTCCCACATAAAAGAGTACTTTCCACTGAAACTGATTGACTGTATCCTGTCATATGCATTGAATATAAAACTGTAGAGACAACTAGACATTATTTTCACTGACATTGAACTCCAGAATTTTTATTATTTTATTTTTCCTTGTACTTGAAGCACATGATACCAGCATTAATTTTTTTTTATTTTGCAATAGAATGAGTTTAGGCATCCATTAGCCAATGGGTAAGTGTATAATTTATATTACATTATAGAATTTGTATTTTGTTTTAAATACATGTGCTGGCATGTATTCTGTTTAGAAATGATTATTATTATTATTATACTTTTATGGGGCGATAGAGAAAAATTAAAATAAATGCTAAGTGTTAGTGTTGATCAATATCTGTCTTGGGGGGGGTTGATTATATACTTTTTTATGTTGTATCTGTTAGATTTAAATTGATATCCCCAGGTTCTTATTTTCCATCAAGTATAATTTTCATAAATTCTAAGATTTAGAATTGTATTATTTGTAATTGGGAATTATATTTTGTAAAATATATTTTGTAAAATCCAAGATTTGAAATCTTTTGAGTAATTTTAGGATTTGGTAACTCCCTGAATCAATAAAAGTGAACTGTTTTAAGAAGATGCCATAAAGAAACTATACTGCATTGGAAGATTTAAACTGAACTGTGGGAAGTATTGGTTGAACATTTAATAAATGTAAACTTCTTATGGCAAGGGGGATTGCCCCGTAATTGGATTTTTTTCAATGTGCCTACCTACCATTGGTTTTGCTTCCTTTCTCTTTTATTTCCCTTTTTCCTTATTATTGTTTTAGTTTTCTGTTAGTATAATATTATAGGTGCCTTTAACTAGAAGATTCTTAGAAGTATAAGTTAGATATGTTTAGCTGATCCATTGAGGAGATTAGCCTCCCAAAGGATGATAGTGGGGATTATAAAAAGGAATTCTTTAATTTCTTTAATTTAACAGGAGTCCTGGAGGTCCTTTTACCATAAAGATGTGTAAGGATTAACCAGCCCACAATGACAGGAAGTAGAAACCAGGGAGCCCCCCTGCTGAGCGAGTGTCAGTTGCAGGCTGTCAGTTGATGGTAGTTAGAAGAGTCAGTTGCTGAGAGTTGGTTCGGTGTGTTGCTGACAGTTAGGGCTGGCAGTTGCAGGGAGTTGACTGCTGGGCGTGAGTTGGTGATTGGGGGTTAGTTACTGGTAGTGGTGTGGATTGATGTTTAGTTGTATAAAGGTGGGCCTGAGCTTATTGATGGGGCTTTTTGGCTTTAGCCTTTAGAGGGATTTTTGCTTCTGGACCTTGAGGGAGCAGGAGTCTGTCTCTGAGGCAAGGGGCAACTGGCAGTTAAACACTGGCAGTTGAAGGATAAAACTTATTTAAGGAGGTTGTGGGTGGTGGCTGTTTATTTATTAGTGTAGATGGGTAGTTAGTGAATCAATTTTAGGTAGAGTAGGTTAGATTAGGCCTGATCTGGCCAAGCAGAAGAACCTATCTTTGAAGACAGTTAAAGTAGGGTTTTTAGAAATTTTAGTGAGTATTAGGAATTTTAGATATATTTATAGGGTATAAGATTAGTAATCTCTCTTTCTATCTTTCCCTCCTTTACTATATTCTTTTACTATCTCTATTTAAATTAAACTAAATTGTTAATTGTTAAAAGCTGCTAGAAGTTTTCTTTTCTCTGGCTTAAAGGGATCATATTTACAACTCTACTATATTCTCATTAAAACTTAAATTATTAAAAGCTGCTCTCTTATTTTGTCAAAACCCCTATTTTGACTCTTATATTATGTACACAGAATATGTATGGGATAATCTCAAAAAACTTAGATTAAGGAGGACTGGGGAAAATGTCTTGCAAAAGGTAGGATTTTCACTAGGACCTGATGGAAACCAGGGAAGCCAGGAAATGAAATGAGGAGGGAATATGTTTCAGCTATGGAGAACAGCCAGAAAAAATTCTCAAAGGCAGAATGTGGAGTGTCATGCTTGAGGAAAAGCAAAGAGGTCAGTGTCACTGACTATGTGGAAGGGAGTGAGATATAACAAGACTGGAAAGGTAAGAAGGTTATGAAGGGCTTTAAAAGTCAAACAAAATTTTATATTTGATCTTGGAGGGATCAGAGAGCCATTAGAGTTTTTTAAATGGTGTGTGTATGTAAGGGTGGATTGATATGGTCTTACCATTGTTTTAGAAAAATCAATTTGACAGCTGCTAAATAACAAAAGATTCATAACCAAAATGGAAATGATCAGGTGATAACTGTTTATCCTTCAACTGCCAGTCACCCCTTGCCTCAGAGACAGACTCCTGCTCCCTCAAGGTCCAGAAGCAAAAAAACCTCTCAATAAGCTCAGGCCCACCTTTATACAACTATGAAGTTGTATGAAGTTGTGAAGAAATATATACTAGATCCTAACTGATTAACCATCAAAGGATATGAATAGACTGTTTTCAGAAGAAGAAATCCAATAACCTTATATATGCAAAGATGCTCCAAAATCACTAACAATTAGAGAAATACACATCAACACAATGACCAACCATAATTCCATAGGACTCATGATGAAACATGTTACTTACTTCTAGATAGAGCAGTGATGGACTCAGAGCAAATTGAGGCATAGTTGTTTTTTTTTTTTTTTGTTTTGTTTTTTGATACACCTAAAGGAGGAAATTTGTTTTTCCTGACTGTACATGTTTGTAAGAGCATCTAGGTGGCACAGTGGAGTTCCTAGCCTGGAGTCAGGAACACTCATCTTTGTGAGTTCAAATCTGGTCTCAGACACTTACTAGCTATATGACCCTGGGCAAGTCACTTAACTCTGTTGGTTTGAGTTTCCTCGTCTATAACATGTGAGCTGGAGAAGGAAATGACAAATCATTCCAATATCTTTGTTTTAAAAAAAAAAAACAACTCATATGGGAATACTATTGTGCTATAAGGAATAATGATCTGTTCAAAGAGCCTGCTCTTCCCTTGGGGGGGAGGGGGGGTGTCTCTGGAGTTGGAATGGCGTGGCGAAAATGAAATGAAAACGAGCCAGAATGCAAGTGGAATTGCAGAGGCTGTTCTCTCTGGTGCCATCTGCTGATTTTTATTTTTATACCCTTTTTTCTTTATGATCTCATACAGGTTTTTTTTTGTTTGTTTTTTGTTTTTAAAACCCTTACCTTCTGTCTTGGAGTCAATACTGTGTATTGGCTCCAAGGCAGAAGAGTGGTAAGGGTAGGCAATGGGGGTCAAGGGACTTGCCCAGGGTCACACAGCTAGGAAGTGGCTGAGGCCAGATTTGAACCTAGGACCTCCCGTCTCTAGGCCTGGCTCTCAATCCACTGAGCTACCCAGCTGCCCCCTTCTCATACAGGTTTTGATTTTCCCATACATTCAAAATCACATATTAACTTTTGAAATATCATATGACTGGCATTTACTAATTATCCTACTGTGATTAAACAAAGAAGCAAGTTTGTGAAGAATTATTCATTACCGACTGGCTTAGTTGGAACTTTATATTTTCAGCCAACTGTAAGGTTCAAGAACATCATTTCCTAGTTAAGCATAATGGTTGATTATATTTTAACTAATTAAATCTTGGATATTCTTATTTTATGCTATTCATACCTATCATTAATTAAGAAGATAGTTATGGTAGTTGATTACATCAAATAAGATACAATAATATCAGTCTGATCCAAATTTTGTTCCCATTATATTCTTTCATTTTTCACTATTTTTCAAAAGTATGTTTGCTGTTCTTTCTGCTATAGGGTTAGTAAGAATGCAGTTCTGGAAGGATGATTTTGTGCTAATTTGTCATTCCCCTGTTTTCCTTGTATTTCACTATTTCCTTGGTCTGTGGGAGTTTGGGAACAAACCTAGGCCAGGTACATTCTTGTTGGGGAATTTAGAAACTTGCATTAACTCACTAACTGCTGGTTTATTGTGGGGATGATTCTAGGGGAAGTTTCTGTATTATGGGGGTTTGTTTAGGGGTTTATTTTGGGATAGTGGGTAGTCTGTGACTGTGGTTGTTCTTGCCATGAACTTGTATTGTTTTTCTGTGTCTCCCTGTGGCTGAATAAGGATACTGATTGCAATAGTTTCAATACAAGTGAATGCTACTGAGAAAAGAGTCACATAGGGGAAACTGAGTGAGAAATTTCCATTCCTCTGACACCTGCTTTGCGGGTTTGTCAGAGCTGGTGACGAGCTGTGCTAAATGTCACGGGCTTTGATGGCTTCCTGCAGATCTGGAGGAATTCCATGAGAACTGGAACAACCTCCAGGAATTGATGCAGAGTGAAAGGAGCAGAACCAGAAGAACATTGTACACAGAGGCCGATACACTGTGGCACAATCAAATGTAATGGATTTCTCTACTAGCAGCAATGATCCAGGACAATTCTGAGGGACTTATGAGAAAGAACACTATCCATATCCAGAGAAAGAACTGTGGGAGTAGAAACACAGAAAAAAATAACTGCTTGATCACATGGGTCAATGGGGATATGATTGGGGATGTAGACTCTAAGCCATCACCCTAGTGCAAATATCAATAATATGGAAATAGGTCTTGGTCAATAACACATGTAAAACCCAGTGGAATTGCTTGTTGACTACGGGATGGTGGGTGGGAGGAGGGGAGTGAAAGAACATGAATCATATAACCATGGAAAAATATTCTAAATTAATTAATTAAACATTTTCAATTAAAAAAACTCATATGGGTCACAAATAACTGGACGTGGCTGAAAAACACTTGCGCGACAAACATATTTATAATAGATTTTGGGGTTTTTGCCTTTTCAATAGGTTGGAAGAGAGGATAGGAGAGAGAGAATTTTGAATTTTAAAAAATAGTTTATTCAGATTTGTCAACCAATAAGTTGACTGAGGAGGGGGCAGTATGGAATAATTGGAAAGAGCTATAGACTCAAAAACCGGACAAACCTGGATTTAAATCCAGGCTGTGACATTTACAAACTATGTGACTACAGGTAAATCATTTAATCTGAGCCTCAGTTTCCTTATTTGTAACCTGAGATAATGTTACGTATGACACCAACCTCACAAGGTTGCTACAAAGCTCAAAGTGCTTTACCAACTTAAGAATATATACCAACTATTATTACAAAGACTGGCTACTTATTGTAGGAATCTGGTTGGGGCAAGGACAAAAGACAGTGTAAACTGGAAGAAGCTACTGAGTTCAGGGGTGGGAGGAGATACATGACAATTTGAGGGGGAACTAAGGCGGGGGAATATACTGTTAAGGAGAAGTACACAAACAGAAAGTGTTCATGAAAGGCCAGAAGGTGAGTGACCCATACCACCACTACATCCAACACAAGGATATTGTTTACCTTCCAAGATTTCTTGGCTAGCAAGAAGTCCCCAACCACAAACCCCAGCATGCCTAGCAAGGAAGCTGTCCTCCCCGCCCCCCATGAAGTCCTCAACCTAGGCTGCAGACTCAATTTGAATACCTGTTTTATCCTTATTTATTTATTTGTTATTCAAATATATTTTATTTTTTCAGTTACATGCAATAACAGTTTTCCAAAATGATAAGATCCAAACTGTCTCTCTCCTCTCTCCCTCCTTCTCAGAAATGGTAAGTAATTTGATTTGTATTATACATGTATTCTCATGCAAAACATATTTCCATATTGGCCATTGTTGTAAGAAAAACTCAAATAAAACCAAAACCCCAAAACAAAAACACAAATAAATAAGCGAAAAATTGTGTGCTTTCATCTGCATCCAACTCCAAAGGTTCTTTCTCTGGAAGCAGATAGCATTCTGTCATAAGTCCTTCAGAATTGTCCTGGATCACAGTTGATCATCATACAATATTGGAATAACTGTTATACTCTCAATACATCCGACCACGTTAGCAAGGGAATACGAGTTTGGGGTCATCTGGCAGCATAAATGAAAGGGATTTATTGAGCCCTTGAGGAAGAAGAGGAGGGAAATGCAAGAGACTAGGGGCATCCCAGCAAAGAGAAAACAGCCCAGGCGGTTGCTTTTGTAGCTTCAGTCATCCAAACCTTGCACTAACCCCAACTTCCAACTTCAAGGAGGGTCCGGTCATACTTTTATTTTGACAAGTCTCTGTTTCTCTAGGCCCAACCACTGGTACTCATTGCCTCCCCAACCTCTTTTTTAAAACTGAGTATCAATAGCAAGCGAATATCTTCCTCTGCTTGATTACTTAGTCAAAGGAGGAAATCCTGAGGGTGCACAACAGACTGTGGTTTCTCAGAAAGATCAAATGGGCCATCTTGGCCCCAAGGTTTCCCTAGACAACAGGGTAAGGGAGGGAAGGTGTTTTGGCACCTACTGCCTCATGAGATAAAGAATACTTCTGAAAAAATGTTTAGTGAATTGAATTGAATGAAAGGTGGGTAGAGAAGAATCTGAAGAAAGATGTTTTTAGTCTTCAAAAGATGTGTTATTATTCCCCACAGTTATAAACCATTATCTAGTCCAACCCTCTCATTTTACTAAAAGGGAAACTGAGACCCAAAGTAGTTAAACAACTTGCCCAAGGTCACACAGTCTACTTACTAGTAATAAAGTTGAAATTATAGAGCATTGTGGATGATGGGCTGTTTGGTTCCAATTTAGCTACAAGGAGAACAGAACCCAGTAAAAGGAAAACCATTTTATAAGATAGGGCACAAATAAAAGACCAATAGTTTACACCTTCCCTATTAAAATATGAGCTCCTTGAAGGCATGTTCTTGCCTTTCTTTGTATGTCTGGGTCTTAGCACAGCGCTTAACACATAAAAATATTTAACAAATGCCTACTGATCGATTAATTTTGGGGAACTTCTTTGGAAATGAAGGGTCTTCCACATGGCAGAGGCTGTGACTTATTTAGGAGGAAATGTGGGGTTGTCACCTTGTCCGCTCTCCCAGACACCAGCTTACCAGGACACCTGGCTATTGATCAGGCTAATAGATCAAGGCTTGCAAAGCCAATGTGGGCTGTGAAACTCATCCAAGTCTCTGAAAAAGCAGGTAATTGTACCATCTCCAAAATAAGCACACAAAATGAGGATGAAACCATCCAGAAAAAAAAGATAAAGATGAGTGGAAAACTGTTAGGAAATCTTCCTCCATTAGACCATTAACATTCTCTGCTCTGGCATTCCTAAACCCCACTTGATTCAATGGATTCAAGTTGTCCTCAAAGATATCTCTGCAATGCGCAAGTCTTACTGAAAAGTCCAGCTCATCCCATCCTCTGAGCCACTTTTTTAAGAGATAAGGTTTATTCCTTCATTTAAGTGCCAAGGCTCAACTACCCTCTCATTTTATAGATGGGAAAACAGATTTGCTCGTAGTCACAGAACTAGACAGAAACAAAGCAAGGACCAGAGTTTTGTTCACTGGCCTTGGTATGGCACCATTCCTTTTGTCCAGGCTCCCCAAACTGAACAACTCATAAAAAGTAAGATTGATCAAAGAGCCCACAAAACATGGTGTGGGGAAAGAGTCCTAGACTAGGACTCCTGGGTAGGTCTTGGGAAGGTGCAAAGCTATTGAAAAAGATGCACTGATCAACTGTGAAAGACTTAGTTATTCTGGACCAAGACAATGATGCAAGACAATTCCAAAGGATCCATGATGAAAAAAACACCATCCACTCCCAGAGAGAGAACTGATGAACTCTGACAGAGTTAATCATGCTTTTAAAAAATCCCTTTGTCTTTACTTTTTTTTGTTTGTGTTTTCTTTTGCAACATGGCCAATATGGATATATGTTTTACGTGACCTCACATATATAATAGAAATCAAATTGCTTGCCTTCTCAAGGAGTGGAAAGGAATGGGAGAGAGGGAGAGAATTTGGAACTTAAAATTTTTTTTAAATGATCATTAAAAAATTTTTACATGTAATTGGGAAATATTTCATGAAAGAAATAAAAATGATTTTTAAAAAGAAGAGATCCAGAATCACATGCCAACCATTGTTATTTTGCTCTTTAGCTCTAATAAAATATGTAATATTGATCAGTAGAAGAGAATAAATACATATTAACTACTGTAGACAAAGAATGTCTCAGCATACCTAGGTCTTATTTTCAAAGATATCCAGATGCCATTAAGAAAATTCATCAAGAAGTGTTACTTGTTTCATAATGACCTTTGATCATTAGGGTTTTTTTCCCCTTTCTCAAAGGAAACCAATAGCCTAACTACTATTATGAACAAAAAATACATTTCTGATAAAGGTAAGATCTTTAAGGATAGGGATTGTGTTTCTTTATGTCTGTGGCACCAAGCACCATGCCTTATGGGAAGTCTGATCAACAATGAAATGAATTGGAAGGGAGGAGGGGAAAATTTTACCTCATGCTCTGAAAAAGCTGAGGATTACTGATCTGGTCCAACCATCTGAGAGAGAGTGAAAGGGGTGATGGATTTGTATTCAGAGAACCTGATTCTGCTACTTTCTATGTGGTCTCAGGTGAGTCTGAGCTTCATTTTGCTTAGATGCAAAATAAAAGTGTTTGTCCTTATTAGATTGTAAACTCCTTGAACAGGGACTGGTTTTTAAAGGGTATTTTTGGCCTCTTTTTTTAATACCCCAGTCCTTGGTATAGTGCCTGGCATGTAGTAGGTACTTAATAAATGTTTATGTATTGATGGATTGATTAGATGGCATCTAAAATCCATTCTAGCTCGAAGCCCCACAGTTTAGAGTGATTTTATAACCCTTCACTTTACAGAGAAAGAAAACTGAGGCTTCTTTAACCCAAGAGGGTTGGGTAACTTGTTTAAGGTCACTGGTAAACTAGAAAAATATAGTTAGGACAATAATCCAGGTGAGGATTTCTTGGATACCAGCATAGTGAGAGAAGTTCTAGATTTGGAGTTAGAAGATCTAAGTTCCGATAGCTCTGTAGGTCTCAGTTTCTTCATCTGTAAAATGAGAGGGTTGGACTTCTGAGGTCCCTCCCTATTCTTCAGCTATGATCCTTTGATTTCCATAGGACCATGCCATTCTGGGTTATTTTCATACAGGGGACCTGCTAACCCACCCTCAGTCCCCTTGTTCATCTTCATTCCTTCCCTTCACTCCCCTCCTGCAATGGCTGCCCTTTTCTCAACTCAGCCCCAAGACTGACCACACAGTAGACCTGGGGGTTAGATGGGGGGAAAGGCTGACTCAACAGGAACTGAAAACCCCAACCAGGCAGCTCTCAAGTTGCATGTGTTTGCAAGGAGGTTCAGCTCAGGCTTGTCTCCATCCTTCCACATCAGCCCTAGCCCGTCCATTTCCCCTGACAACTTGTACCAGGAAATTTGGGGTTAACTCCTCCTCTAAACTTAAAACAAGGTCAGCTCCACCTTGATGGGTGCTGATAAGGAGGAGGGCAGGAAAGAGAATCTCACAGAATCTCCTCATTGGAAAGGACTTCAGGGCCATCTAGTCTAACCACTTATTTCATAAAGAATACCCAACACGCTTGACAAGTAATCATCTGGCCTCTGTTTGAAGGCCTCCAGTAAGAGATAACCCACGATGTACCCATGTAGCCTTCTCCACTCTTGGCTGGTTGTTAGAAAGTAGGAAGAAAGAGGAAATAAACATTTATTAAGTGCCTAGTAACCACTTCACAAATATTATCTCATTTGGTCCTCACAACAACCCTAGAACTAGATACGGTTATTATCCCCATTTTACAGATGAGGAAAGGTAGAAAGGTAGAAAGAAATTAAATAGCTTCCCAGGAGCCATAGAGCTAGTAAGAGGCTGAAGATTTCCTGATTCCTGATTCCAATCTAGTCCTTTATCCACTGTACCACCTAGTTGCTGCATAAAATAAATATAGCAAAAATAAATATTTCATGTTATCCTTCTGGAAAACATGGAGAGATTTAGATTCGATAATAAAATACCACTACATGGATTCAGAGATAGTTAAAAGGCTGGACTCAAAGATTAGTCAATTAATGGTTTTATGTCAACTTGGAATAAAGTCTAGCTTGTAGTGCCCCAAGAATATGTGCTTGGTTCTATAGAGGCAGCTGGTGGCCCAATACATAGAGTGCTGGACCTGGAAGCAGGAAGATCTGAATTCAAATCCAGCCTCAGATACTTGCTATTTGTGTGACCTTGGGCAATTTACTTAACCTCTGCTTACCTCAGTTTTCTCTACTATAAATTGGGAATAATAACAGCCTCAATCCCGTAAGGATCAAGTGAAATAATATTTATGGAGCATTTAGCACAGTCTGGCTCTATATAAATCCTTTTTCCCTCTCTCCTGTTTAACATTTTTATCAATGTCTTTGATAAAGGTGAAGGAAGTAGGCTGATCAAAATTGCTAATTACATCAAGTTGAGTGAGATGGCTACTACAATGAATGATAGACTCAGGACCCAAAAAGATCTTGGTAATTCTAGAATAGGGAGCTGAATCTAATAAGATGAAATTCAGGAGTGTCAAATGCAAAGTCTTATACTTGGGATCATAAAATCATTGCCAGAAGTACAAGAGGCGGGGAAATATAATTAGACAGCAATTTGTCTGATGGGGATCTAGAGGCTTAGTAAAACTTAGTAAAAAAAAAAAAAGTTTATAATATGAGTCCACAGTGTGGCATGGCAGTCAAAAAAAGCCAATATGATCTTGAGCTGAAAATAAAGAGAGGCACAGCTTTCAGAAACGAGTACGTGATTCTGCTTCTGCATTCTGCCCTCGTCAGTCATTAAGCTGGGAGTTTTGTGTTCTGTTCTACGGTCCATAATTTAAGAAAAACGATGAAAAGTTAGAGAATTTTCAAAGGAAGACAACATGGAGAAAGGTCTTGAGTTCATACTATTTGAGGATAAGGTGAAGGAACCGTGAAAGTTAAGTTTAGAGAAGAGGAGACTCAGGGAGACATAGTGACAGCCCCAGAAAGAGCTCCTCTTTTTTAAAAAAAATCCTCATCTTCTTAGAATTTGATTCCATGGCAGAAGAGCAGTACAGGCTAGGCAACTGGAGTTAAATGACTTGCCCAAGGTCCCACGGATTTGCCCCCAGGAATTCCTGTTGCACAGAGATTGTGTTTCTGCTTCTCTTAGTATCTTTCCTGCTTAGTTTGGTAAGTGGCACAGACTCTGACTTAATAAATGCTTGTTGTCTGCAATCACATCTTATTCCTCACCATTTGTACATTTTCACATAACAAATTAGGGCTAGACACATGGGTCCGAAAGGTAATTCCTTTGTCACTGATGATGAATGTAAATTGTTATAGAAACACGAACAGATCTATCCCATTTTACATTTATTTGTTTTCCTCTTGCCAATTTTATCCATCTTAGGGACAATGTGGTTCATTTTAGGTCTCATGTCAGACTTTCTGGTTTTGTTTCCATTATTTTTCAGTTTTAAAATTCATTTATATTCTCTGTCATCCTATTTCAAAGTGTTTTACAAATGAATTTATGTCATAAGCTACCTTTGACTTCTTTGGCTCTGCTTGGAAAGAGCAAGTGTTTTCTGGTTAAACCAATTCCTGGACTTTTTTTTTTTTTAAGAATTTAAATGACTTCCCCAAGATCATACAAACAATATGTGGCAGAGCTGAGAATTGAACCTATGAATCAAAATAAGACTCTTTTCACTGATTCACATACCCTTTCCACTCTATCACATGACTTTCAATACAGGTTGAAGTTTTGTAAGAAATTATTATAATTTGCCTAAAAGTTGTATGATACATGGGAAAGAACAGCGGATTTGGAATGAGAGGACCTAAATTTGAATTCCAGTTTTCTCACTTATGACCTTTGTGATCTTGGGCAAGTCACGATTTCTCTGGAATCCATTTTCCTCATCTGCATAGCAGTGGGTTAGATGACTTTTTCAGATTTTTTTCTAGCTCTTGATCTATAATTCTGTGACTTTTCGTTTTCCAATTTTTGGCACTGACAACTTGCATGAATAGGTCAGATTGGAACTATTGCAATTGTTTAGTATCTTCTTTAGTCATTTTTTGATCTTTGATTTTTGAAGGTTTGTTGGAAAGTATTATTTTATTATTGTTTTATTTGAGATTTTTCTCTCTTCTTTCCTTTATTATTTGCTTTGTTTTGTGGTATGTGTAATAATTATAAACAATAGAGACTGATATTAAAAGGAGAAGTAATATTTTAATTATGGCCATGTTGGTAAAATAAAGAAATGACCGTGCGTGCCTTCTCAGATCTATTTCAAATCTCCCCGCCAGACCTTTCTCCCCATAGACCATGTGCCTGATTTCTCCCGTGTCAAAGAGGGCAGCTCACCAAAGACACAGGAAACCAAAGAGAGAGCCAGTCTCAAGCCCGACCTCCCAATTTAAGCTACATTTTACGTTCATTCAAGACCAGAAACTGTTGAATCATGGAAAATGTAGTTTCAAAGCCCCCTAAATGTCCACAGGAAGTTTTTCATATAGCTAAATATCTTAAGGCTCAAATGAGACCCAAATACCTCTCAATGGAACCCCCAAAATTCCAAATAACACATATAGTTAATCTAGAAATATATTTGGTATGATTTCATATATATAAAATTGATATATTATTTTCCTTCTCACTAGTTGGGGGAAGGATGGGAAGGAAGGAAAAAATTGGGAACTCAAAATTTAAAAAGAAAAAAAAACCAAAAGAATATAAAAAGCAAATAAATAATAATAATAAAATTAAAAAAGCAATTTGGAACTATGCTCAAAAAGGTAATCAACTATGTATATCTTTGGATCATTGAAACCATTGTTAGGTCTAAAGTTCAAAAAGGTCAAAGAAAAAAGAAAAAGTTCCATATGATAACAGTAGCTCTTTGTGATATCGAAGAACTGGAAACTGAAGGGATATCTAGTAGCTAAACAAGTCATGTTATCTGAATGTGATCAAATACCATTGTTCTGAAAGAAATGATGAAAAGGATAGTTCTAGGACCTGGGAAGATAATATGAACTGATGCAAAATGAAGTGAGATGGAAAAAATTATACAATAACAATAACATTGTAAAGATAAACAACTTTGAAAGTCTTGGGAATGCTTTTCAATACAATGACTAACCACAGTTTCAGAGGACTTAAGATGCCATCTACATCGTGATAGAAAGGACTCAGAGTACACGATGAAGTAGACAAATGGACAGACAGATAGACAGACAGAAAGAGAAACAGATGGATGGATGAATGGATGGATGGTTGAATAGATAGATAGACAGATAGGCAGGCAGACAGACAGACAGATAGATAGATAGACCTAAATAGATAGTTATGGATATAGATAGATTTTTGGACATGGCCAATATGGGAATTTGTGTTGTTTCAGTATGTGGATCTAAACCTAATTTCTCCCATACTATTTTCCAATTCTCCCAGCAGTTTTTGTCAAATAGTGAATTCTTGTCCCAAAAGCTGGGATCTTTGGGTTTATCAAACACTATCTTACTACTGCCAACTTTTTTTCTGGAAGAAAAGATTCATTATAAATAGGAATTAAAGCTTCTGAGGCATTTTTGGTCTCTTTTGTTTCTCAAACCTGAGCCATATTTTCCAATGTACTTTTCACCATCATCCAAGCTTGACATGGTTTGAAGGACTTTGTCAGGTTCATAGTAAATTAATCAGTCAATAGTTATATCAATCATAAAAATTTGTTGAATTGTATATGATGGTGATGGAATACTCTTGTGCTATAAGGAATGATGAACCAGATGATTTCCTAAAGAACTGGAAAGACTTATATGAACTGATGTGGAGTGAAATAAGTAGAACCAGGAGAGCATTATATACAGTAACTGAAACAGTGTGGGATGATCAAATGTAATGGACTTTGCTACTATTAGCAATACAATGATCCAGGACAATTATGAGGGACTTATAAAAAGAATGCTATCCACATCTAGAGAAAGAGCTGTAAAAGTAGAAATGTAGAAGAAAACATATGATTTATCACATGTTTATTTGGGTATAGGATTTCTGGTTTTGGTTTTAAAATACTTCTCTATTACAAAAATGAACAATATGGAAATAAGTTTTGAATGATAATACATGTAAAACCCAGTGGGATTGCTTCTGGGACGGGGAGGAAAAAGGGGATGGAGAGAACATGAATCATGTAACCATGGAAAATTTATATGTTAATTTGTTATTGGAATAAAATAAAGAAAAATTTTTAAAAATTTGTTCGTTGATGGACAAGAATCTCACTTTTAGCATTCTCTTCTTCCTTTCCTGAAACTGTGGAAGCAAAAATGTTTATATTGATTTATAATGGTTCAAGAATTCATGACCTACTTGATCAATGACACATGTAAAACTCAGTGGAACTGCTTGTTGGCTACAGGATGGAGATGGGAAGAGAGGAGGGAAAGAACATGATTCATGTAACCATGGAAAAATATTCTTAATTAATTAATTAAATGAAATTAAAAAGTTAAAAAAATACTAGCAAAGAGGGAAAAAAAAGAATTTTCATATGCTTATAACATTTGAGCCTACATCTATATCCAGTGATTTTCTTCCCTTCCTGTTTCTCATTTCTTCCCTTCATCTCTTGCACTATCCTCCTTTCTCCTTCCTTCCTTTTCCCTCCCCTTTTCTCTCCTCTCTTTCTCCACTTATTGCAACCCTCTCTCTAATATGATGGTTTATATGATGCCACAAGGAAAGAGTCTGAGAGAGAAGCATTCTATGAAGAATAGCAAAGGCAAAAAATTGAAGACCTAAGAAGATATATCTGCCAATAATGAAATTGGGGCACAAAATGTACACATATTTAGATATTGTCCACAGTTTAATCCCTAATGAAAATATTTTATAAACTTTGTTCTGAGCATCATTGAAGAGGTAATGCATTTAATGAATTTAGGTGTTGTATATTACTAATATAATAGCAAAAAAGGTTCCTAAACTAATCATCAGAAAAAAACTGGAAACCAGAGGCCAAATTAAGGCTAAAGAAACCAGAGATGTGACACCAGGTCAGAAATGTAAAAGGAACTCATTATACCAATAGGCTTCTAAGGCTGAAGGCATGGGAAGAGCCCACTGGTAATATAATGATGTTAGGGGTAGGATCTGGCTGCCAAAGACAAAGTAGAAAGACGATGAGGTGCTATCTTCAAATACTACAGTTCCTTGATAAAGCGGGAAATAAGGTGGCAGGTTTTCAGTGCTGAATTTGGCCTAAGGCTAAGGGGGGATGCTGGGCCCAGTCTTGACAGTAACTACTTTGAACCAGTTTCCTCAGAGCTAACAGTGGCAGGCCCCATGGCAATGGCATGGGAAGAGTAGGGGGGGAAGCCTCAATGGGAATTCTGTTTGCCATCCCTACCCAACCCTACCTCACCTAGCTACAGGCTAAGGCAGATCCAGGTCTATAGCTACAGGAGGCTATTGGGCTACTCTTCTTGGAGAGGGTGAATGTAAGACTAAAATGTGTCCAGAAAGAACCAATGGGCTCATTTTATATTCAGCTACTCATCGTGCATCACGAGACCAGAATTTGATGCTTTGGGAAGGGAAGAGAGCCATACTCTTATCTCTGAAGGCCATATTTCAGGAAACTGGCTGAAAGAGAATTGTACTAGAAGTCAGGATACCTGGGTTCTATTATCTCCTCTGAAACTGATCCTAGGACCATGGCTTTCTCTCTCTAAAATGCAAGAGTTGGATAAGGTAGTTTCTTAGTATTCTTTCAGCCTCAATGAATGTTAAATGTGTAGTGTTTGCTCCTGTGCAAAATTTCTTTTGAATTTCCATCCTACTGGAAGCCATGCAAAAATTAAAATTCTCCTGCTAAACTAAATGAAACCTAATTGAATTGCCAAAGAACAAGTCAGACACCACTGAGCTTGTTTAAAATGCCAGCTGGGCAGAGAATGTGTGCTCTTTTTGTCAGACATTTATCTGGTAAGTTGAATCTAACCATGATGCTCAGGCCTGGGTCGGAAAAGAAGAGAGCCAAGGGAGTCAGCAAGGATGGGCAGGAGTAGCTTGTTTTGATTGTGAATGATGAAGAGAAGGCACTCATGAAGAAGGATTGGTGGACATGGAGAAGGGAAGACGATGAGTGTCAGGTCCAAGAATGTGGTTGCCGCTTTCTCAGCTCTGCCTTGGGAGACCACTGGCCTGTGAAAAACTCAACTCTCTCAGGGGATTTTTCAGGGCAGGTCCTCACCTATGAACTCTATGAAAAGAGTTTTGCACTTTTCCCCAGGCTAGTTGCCCTCACTGGAGGGGGGGAGAGAGAGAGAGAGA
>NC_058130.1:144741004-144750284 GCF_016433145.1 Gracilinanus agilis
CGAGCTCTAGCTCTGCCAAGAACTTGTTGCATGAACTCGAAGTTATATTGCTTCTCTTAGTATCAGCTCCTCATTTGTAAAACAAAATGATGCACACACACACACATCTCCAGGCAAATACACACACACACACACACACACACACACACACGGTGTGTGTGTATTTTGTCGTTCAATCATTTCAGTTGTACCTGACTCTTTGTGATCCCATTTGGGTTTTTCTTGGCAGAAATACCGGAGTAGTTTGTCATTTCCTTCTCTAGCTCATTGTACAGATAAGGAAAAGGAAGATTGATGATAGATAGATAGATAGATAGATAGATAGAGAGAGAGAGAGATACACAGATATATTTATATATACACTGAGAATCAAATTTATATCATCAAATTTACATATCATATATATAATATATATCCAGTTACATATGTAATGCATATGCCATTTTAATATATAATACATGTACCCATTTATATGTAATATACACACCCATTTATATATAATATATACCCAGTTAATATATATTATAGATACCTAGTTATATATAAAATACATATACCACTTATATATAATACACATACCCACTTAAATATAGTATATATCTGATTATATATAATATATATACTCAGTTATACTATATAATATGTATACCGTTATTTATATAACATGTACACTCACATATATAATATATACCCAGTTATATATAAAATACATATAACCACATATATAATATATACATATACTTATATATAATATATACCCAGTTATATATAAAATATATATACCCACATATATAATATACATACCCATTTATATATGATATATACCCACATGCATATAACATATATACCCACTCATGTATAATAGATACCCAGTAATATATATTATACATACCCAGTTATATATAAATGCATATATCCAAATACATATAATATACAATCCACTTATATATAATATGTGCCTGGTTTTATATGTATATATAATATATGCACATATATAACATACCCACCCACTTATGTATAATATATACCCAGATATATATATATAATAAATGTACACAATTATATATACACACACACAAATATAATATATACTCATACACGTAAAGGTCTCCAGTCAAATCTATGTGTGTGTCTGTATATGTGTTTGTATCTTAATATGGATAGATCTATAGATTCAGCACATGACTTTCATTTGTATAGGGAACTCCCAGTGAGCAAATTCTCTCTGTTCAGGAAAAGGACAATCCCCTGGAAATGATGGTCAGAGGGTTATCCAGAATGTTGAGAAGTGAAACGACTTGCCCTGGGTGATACAGTGTCAGTCTTGCTGACTCCAAGGCGGACTCTCCATCTCCTTACATAAAAGTGCCACGTGTATTCATATCTTACTATAGAAATTGAAATCCTAAATTTCACGAGTTCCTTACCCACTATACCACACTGTCTTAAAGCACCATATAAAAGTCAGTTAGGATTCTCCATGGGTGATCTCTAAGGTGCTTTGGCGCGCTATGCTCCCTTCTAAGGTTCCTCTCAGCTCAGATGTTCTAAGCTGTGCCCAGTTCCTAAGAGCTCTAACATCCTCTGCACCTGTCATCTTCCAGAAATGCTATTACAATGTCATCCTTGTCCTCTGCTGATAACCTCAGCAATGACTATCATTTCAAGATGGAGCTAAGACCAAGAGTCACCTCCCCCCACTCCCTTCCAGCAAGTTCCCAGATTTCTTCCTTCTCCCATCTCCTATTCCCAGAAGTGAGAGTTTGCTGGGGGTAAATTGGCCATGGACTTACCTTTGAGAGCTCAGGACTTTCACACAAGGATATGTGTCTCCCTCAAGCTGAAAGAGGCAGGAATGTCTCCATTCTTAAGCCCCTCCTGGGGGCCCAGACATAAAAGCAAAGAAAGAAGAGATGTCACAGCTCAGTCTGATGCTTTAAGTTTCTTCACAGGGAGGTCCTGGAAGGCAGTGAGAGGGATGGGGATCTGGAGAGATCGTATCCCACTTCGGTGGTAACTGCCACGCATCTTCAGTGTTCTACCAGGAGCCCATGGGTCCTGGGTCTCACAAGAGCCAAAAGATCTTCCCCCATCACAGTCATGGAAGGGTTGTGGCTGAGGGAGAAAGATGCCTGTGGATCGTTCTTCTGCTTTAGTCCCTGCTGAGTTGCCCATATACCATTCTCATCTTGAACTCTTCATCTCTTCCTGTGTTGGGGCTGTGACTACCTTCCTGTAAGATTTCAAAAGCCAACAGCCTCAAAGATGATATTTGAGCTGAGTTTGCCCTCAGCCCAGCTTCCTGGATCAGCCATCAGCCCAATGAGTTGAGAAGGCAGAAGACAGATGGTGATGCTGACAGATAGATGGGGTGTTTTATTCTTCAAACTCCCTGTAACGAAAAACCCAGAATGGGTTCCAAGGAAGAATCAGGCAAAGTTTTAGTCCTAAAGAAAGGGGGGGAGTCCCAGAGCTTTTGACATTCCTCTTTCCATGCCCTGAAAAAAGAGAAAAGAAAAAGAAATGAGAACACACCAATGTTCATGTGCATATTAGACAAGTGGAAGAACTAAGATAGAAATGATGAAACTAAAACCACAGAGTGCAATTGAGCTGGACTAGTTTCAAACCTCCTAATGCCTCCTACCATAATGTCATTCCTCAATCTTCAGCACTGCTCGATTTGTTATTCTAGATCTGGTCCCAGCTCAGATTCTTGGCAATCATGGCTCCTGGCAGGGATTCTTAATCTTTTTTTTGCCTCGTGGATCCATTTGGCAGTCTGATGAAGCCTATGAACTTCTCAAAGTAATATTTTTAAATTAATAAAACAAAATACATGGAACTATAAAGGAAACCACTTATTAAAATTAAGAGGAGGCGGAGTATAGTCTATGGATCCAAGGTTAAGAAGCCCTGCTTTGGGGAAGTCCCAAAGCCTGCCTGGAAACACCAGCTTTGTAGTTTTGGATGGTGACCCTTTTCTGTTCTTGCAAGATAATATAATTTCTTCCTCTCGCCAATACAATAGCCAATACAATTATAATACCATTCAAAAAGCATTTATTAAATGTTTTCTGTTTAGACAACACATTGCTGGACAATGGGGATGATACAAGGTCCCTGCTTCCAAGTTCAGAGTCTAGGAGGGGATAAAAAACCAGTGCAGAGGTTGATAAAATATCAACGGAGATACACACAGTAAGTGTATTCAGACCATCAGTTGTAGAGATGGAAAGAACCTTGAAGGGGAAATTATGGGGAAACCAAGAGATAGGGGAGTTTAGCAACTTGCCCAAGATAACTAGGGAATGTAACACAGAGCCACAGACCAACTGTGTGAAGTCTGAGAGGGAAGGTTGCTATGACTGTGGGGTGGGAGTTGAGAAGTCTTCAAAGATGGACTATAATCCTGGTCATTTAACACTGAGGAATCAAAAAATCTTAATGTTTGAATATATAGAATCAAGAGGCACTTAGGTGGTGCAGTGGCTAGAGTGCTGGACCTGGAATCAGCTCAAATCTAACTTCGGACATTGACTGTGTGACATTGGACAAGTCACTTAACTGATTGCCTCATTTTCCTCATTTGTAAAATGAGGATAATAATAGCTTCTGTCTCCCGGGGTTGTTGTGAGGATCAAATAAGATAACAATTATAAAGTAGATAGCACAGTGTCTGGAACATAGTAAACACTGCTTCTTCCCAAATAGGGGAAACGATTTGCTTCAGATTCCACAGATAATAGTGGCAGATCCACGATGTGAACCTAGCTCTCCAATTCTGTAGTCTAAGGTGTCTGCCCTTATATTATGCTGCAGTTCCTTGCAGGTAGAGTCATTCATTAGCATTTTCAGAAGTATTGTTGGGTATAGAAACATTCAAAATAGAAAACATAGGTGGGAAGATGAGAAATAGGAGAAATTGTCTCTAGTGATAAGAAGCTTGTGCGTTCTAATTGGGAAGATGAAATAAAGTGCAATACATGAATGTAAGGAAATATTTACTGCATTCACACTCTTTTTACAAAGAATATAGTGAAGCATGTGAAGATTTACATTATCTGATGTAAAAGGTGAAGTAAGGAACCAGGGAAATAATATAGATGATTACAATGTAAATGAAAAGGAGAAAAAAAATGAAATGGAACATTGTCTAATTATAAACAATCAAGTTGACCCCAGAGAAGAGATAAGAAGATACACTTTCCTTTATTAGAAAGGTGTGGGATGTTAGGTGTATTACAATCCACATACTGTCACAGTGAGTTGGTGTGTTAATTTTGTAGAAAATTTTTTTCTATTTTCATTTTCTCTCACTCTTTTTGTTGTTGTTGTTGTTAAAGGAGATGAATCTTTGGGGGAAGGTAAGAAAGAGGGATATACTTAGAAGTGAAGGTGATATAAAAACAAGATATTGGTAAAAAAATTTTAAGAGGTATTTTGAAGGTAGAATTTACAGGATCCGATTTTTGTTGTATATGTCTTTTCCGTCAGACAATAAGCTCCTTGAGGGCAGAGATTATGTCTATAGTTTCTTTCCCAAATAAACAGTATAGGACTTAAAATCAGTATTAGGACTTAAAAAACAGTATTAAACTTAAAATCACTGATCTTTAAAGACCTGGTTTAACAATGGCTAAGTATCTG
The DNA here is from genome assembly GCF_016433145.1 of Gracilinanus agilis. NCBI lineage: Eukaryota > Metazoa > Chordata > Mammalia > Didelphimorphia > Didelphidae > Gracilinanus > Gracilinanus agilis. The sequence continues at coordinate 144,745,655 of NC_058130.1, forward strand.
CCCCAGCCTCCTTTTCTCAAAAACAACTCCAAACTAGACCTCAGAGACTTTCTAGTCTAACATCTTTGTTTTTATTGAAAAAGGAACTGAGTCCCAGAGAGAATGACATACCCAAAGTCACACAGCTAGCAGCCCACATTCCTATACCATTTTATAATTTACATAGTGTTTTCCCTCACAACCAGTTTGTGAAGTAGGCAGGACAAGTAAAGTTATCTCTACTTTTGCAGAGGAAAAACATGGAAGATACTACAGAATAATAGCTAGAAATTAGACCTAGTTAGAAGTTAGGAAGTCCTGAGTTCAAACCCCATCTCTGTCTGTGCTGACCCTGAGCCAGTCACTTAACCTTTTAAGTATTTTAGGCAACTCTTTAATACTATAAGTTGTAGAAAAGATGCCAGACTGCATTAGGGCAGGAAGTTCCTTACCTGGGAGTTCCTTATACTAGTGAAACCATAGGTCTTCTCCCATTCCTAGTTTACAAGTAAGAAAACTGAGGCCCAAAGAAATTGAATAACTTGTAACTGAACAAGAATTTGAACCCAAATTTTCTGACTCCAAGGCCTGTGTGCTTTTCAATATGCCAAACTGTTGAGGTAGTGAACTCGTTATTGCCTTATAATTCAACTCTTTCATTCTTTTTTGTTTTGTTCATTCATTCAACAAATATTCAGTGAGCCCTTTATATGTACAAGATACTGTGCTAAGAAACGTGTGGAATGTAAAATTGTACAAAACCTAGTGCATACCTTTTAGGAGTATCCTGCAATTTTTACTATGTTGGAGCCCAACTTAAACCCACAGTCAAAAAATAAATAAATAAAATTAAAAAAAAAAACTCCACAGCCAAATCTTTTAGACTTTAGTGTGACATAGAGAGATGAAGGCAGATGAAACCAGGCACCTTAGAGGAGGCAGGAAACCACAAGTCTCTGGGCTAAGGACCTTGCTGCTATTTGTCACCATGAAGGGAGAGAGGCCCACATTCACTAGACATTCAAATGCATCCACCTCATCCTACCTTTATTTTTATGGTTGGATGGATGAAAGTTCAATATGTGCAATCACAGGCACAGTCATGGCATGGCTGCATGCTTTGCTGAACTTTGATCTCTCCCTTCCCAGTCAGTCATCAGAAATCTTGGGGCAGGGGCAAAGGAACAATCTGCCTGCCTTGGACTCCCTCTTTTTCTTTTAGATTGTGGGGCAAATTGCTTTAGCTCTGTCTCTCGGCTACCTGTCTACCTTTCAACTCTGAACAGCCTTTGAGGGACAGAGGAAGCCCAAGATGATTTTCACCAGGGGAGGCTTTCTACCTATTTCATAAGTGTGGATGGTAAACCCATCAGTGCAACCCTCGTTTGCTAAAAGATAAAACCCCATCGCTTCCTGCCTGCTGTGGAAGAAGCTTGCAAGAAAGCATCTCATTGACAATATACTGTATTTGGCATGTGGTTGTATACATTTGACCCTCTCAGATTTCTTGGTTTATTTTCCTTCATCTCTCAGAGTGCAGGTTAATTCTTTTTTTTTTTTTTATTGCGTTTGTTCAAAACAAAAGGACTTTGCCCTCTTCCTAGAAAGAACATATGAGGATGTAGATATGTTATATATCATATATATGTATATATATCATTTGTTATATAATGTTGTGTATGCTCAGATTTCTTTGGTAGATCAAAAAAAGGAGTCTTCTCCCTCCCCAAAGGCCCTGGCCAATGATTCAGCAACATGAGGTAGGGAAGTTACTGGAAGCAATAAGTGTAACTAGTCAGAAGAAAAAAATTCATCATCCCTGTTAAGGATCAGGAAAACTCCAGTACCCTCTGGGTCTTCCTTTTCTACTTCCCTTCAGTGCCAGAGGAAGAAGTAGACTTCTTAACAAACCTAACCACTTATTCATCCTTGATCCCATCTCTTCCATCTCTCAGCTTTTGCATTGGCCTCTCCCTCCCCTTGTACCTTCAATCTTTCCTTCTCTACTGGCTTCTTGCTTCATGCCTACAAAAATGTTCAATTCTTCCCTAGTCTTAAAAAAACAAATGAAGCCATCTTTTATCTGTGCTATCTTCTCTCCTAAGCTATCTCCTTCAACTCTCCTTCACTCAGACTTCAAGAAAGAGAAGTCCACTCTACTATCTCCACTTCATCACCACCCACTTGCTCCTTAACCCCTTGAGATCTGACTTCGTCTCTACCACTTTACTGAATCTTTTCTTTCTTTCTTTCTTTTTTTAAACCCTTGTACTTCGGTATATTGTCTCATAGGTGGAAGGTTGGTAAGGGTGGGCAATGGGGGTCAAGTGACTTGCCCAGGGTCACACAGCTGGGAAGTGGCTGAGGCCGGATTTGAACCCAGGACCTCCCATCTCTAGGCCTGACTCTCACTCCACTGAGCTACCCAGCTGCCCCCTGAATCTTTTCTTTCAAAGGTCACCCCAAAATGACTTCCTAATTACCAAATCCAATGACCTTTTCACAGTCTTCATTTTCCTTGACCCTTTCTATGTCCTTGATGCTTTCTCCTTGATATGCTCCTGTAGCTTTTCTTAGGTTTGGTTCTCCTTATATGCTCTTACCTCCCTTTTCAGGTTCTTTTACTGGTGGCTCTTTATCCTCCTACCTCCTGAGTGTGCCCTCCCAAAGTGCTTTCTTTTTTTTCTTTCTTTACACTCTCTTCCATGGTGTTCTTATTCACCATCATGGCTTCCATCTCTATGCAGAAGACTTCCAGATTTTTACTTCTAACTTGGACTTTCAGTATTATACTTCCAGTTGCTTATTGGACATCTTTACCTCAGTGTTCTGTCTACATCTCAAAATCAACAGGTCCAAAAGAAAGATTTTTTTTCTCCAAAATTTGGTCCTTCTTCTAATGTCCCTAATTATTTTGATGTAATAAGTTTATTATATGCCCACCATGTGAGTGATATTTTCCTATCTGTAGACTGAAAATCCATTTTCACTGTTTTCCTATCTATTGGGATAATTAAATTAAGTCTACACAAAGGTGAGAGCACCTTCCAATTCTGGGAGGTCCTAACCCACGTGTGCTAGAGTGAGTAACCAATCAGAATTGAGAAAGCTTCTATTGTGATTGGACACACAGGCTAAGGGAAGACACTGGAAGTGACTTATAGGTGAGCCCTTTATAGGTGAGCCCTTGCAGAAAGGAAGAGGATGAGGCTTGAGGCTGCCACTGGTGCAGTAAAGGGGACCTGAGGGAGCTTTGCTGGTTCGTGACTGAGACTGTTCCACGTGGGTAGGTTAGGCTGACTCTCCTTCTCCTTCCTTGGTGTTTCTGGAGTCTCTACCCTCAGGGAGGCCTCTCTTGCCTCTCTAATTGTAAAAAAGGCCTTGTGGCTAGAAGCCTTGTTTAATTAACCTTTGTGCCCCTCTGCTGGGCCTCTAAATCCTTATCTGGTCCAGGCCAGAGTTTCTCTCTCTCAATTTCCCTACCTTCAACCTTCCTAATTGTAAATAAATCAACATAAAAGTCAATTTTGACTTGAGATTATTCCTTAATTGGGGAAATTTCCCCTGGCGACCATCTTTTAATATATTGAACCCATAAAATCCTTTTTTTCCCCCCTTACACTATAGACTGCAAATCTCAATGATATTCTTGATTTTTCATTTTCTTCTCCCACCCAACCAAATAATTACCGTAATCAATCTATCATAAATCCTCTTTCAACTATCCTTTCCTTTCAAATAATATGATGACCATATAGTGTAGCCTCTCATTACCTCTTGCTTAAACTATTCTTTTTTTAAATATTTTTTCCTCAATTACATGAAGAAAATTTTAATCCTTTTTTTAAAAGTTTGAGCCAAATTCCCTCCCTCCTTCCCCTCCCCCATCCCCAAGTTGGCAAACAATCTGACATAAAACATTTTCCCATGTTAGTCATTTTGTGGAAGAGAACTCAAACAAACAAAAAAAATGAAGAAAGAAAGTGAAATATAATATGTCTTAGACTGCATTCAGGCTCCATTGGTTCTTTCTCTGGAGGTAAATGGCATTCTCATCATGAGTCCTTGGGGATTGTCTTGGGTCATTGTACTGCTAAAAATAGCAGAGTTGGACTACTCTCAATTGCTTCCTAACTGGTCTTTGCACCTCTAGTCTCTCTCCTCCCATTCCATCCTTTATACGGCTTTAACAGTAATTTTATCAATGCAAAGGAGACAAGATGGTGGAATACAGACCAGGACCCATCTCAACTCTCCCAAGATTCCTGTCCAAGCAACTTTAAAATAAAACTTCAAGAACGTCTAAGAAAGAATGCTATCCACACGCAGAGAAAGAACTGTGGGAGCATCCCAACATAGTTGACTCACACCTGTGCCCTTTGTCTATGGAGACTCCTAATTACCCTAATAATGATAAAGTTCTTAGGAGTTACAAATATCATATTCCTTTCTAGGAAGTTAAAAATATCATCTTTCCACATAGGAATATAAACAATTTTGGGTCTCTTATGATTATTCTCTCAAGTCTACTTTTTATGCTTGAATATCAAATTTTCTTTTTTCCCTCTTTTCTTCCTTCCTTCCTTCCTTCCTTTCTTCCTTCCTTCCTTCCTTTCTTCTTTCCTTCCTTCCTTCCTTCCTTCCTTCCTTC
>NC_058130.1:144753089-144838199 GCF_016433145.1 Gracilinanus agilis
CTCTTATGATTATTCTCTCAAGTCTACTTTTTATGCTTGAATATCAAATTTTCTTTTTTCCCTCTTTTCTTCCTTCCTTCCTTCCTTCCTTTCTTCCTTCCTTCCTTCCTTTCTTCTTTCCTTCCTTCCTTCCTTCCTTCCTTCCTTCCTTCCTTCCTTCCTTCCTTCCTTCCTTCCTTCCTTCCTTCCTTCCTTCCTATCTTTCTGTCCCAAGTGTGTCTCTTATGCATATTTTTGAATTCCTTCCTAATAAGGAAATGTTTTGCATGATTTCACTTGTATAACTGATATCCTCTTGTTTGCCTTCTTAGTGGGCGTGTAAAGGAGAGAGAGAATCTGGAACTCAAAATTTAAAAAGAAAAGCATGTTAAAAAATAAATACCCTAGAAGATGACATATAATCAGCATCAGAAGAGGGAGAGAAGGAAATCCTTTTTCTTTTTTCCTGGAGGAGTCTTGTTAGTAGGAACCTCAGGGAAGCTAGGGACAGAACAAGTGAAAATCCAGTGAAGGATCCTAGATGGGTGGTGCAAAAACAAAGTAATGTTCTAGGAAGAGCTGGGCTGGACCCATTGTTCTTGGGCCCAGTCTTTTTTGATTGCATGACATTGAACAGTTGTTCTTAGGACATCCTTAGGTCAATCTCCTTCTCTATGTTTGTGTTTCAAGTAGCATACTTCTAGCTATTATTCTTTTTCTTTTTGTCTATAGTATTTTCATAATCCCTCACTCAAGGCAAGAACTCACCTCCTTGACCAATGTACCTGGCAGTTAGTCCTTGGAATTAATAATATAAAAAAGAAAGTTCTGTGGAATAAAAGTATTTGTATGTCCCAGCCTCAGGCTCAAAATAACTACTAAGAATAATCTAGTTCAGTGATGGGCAAACTTTTTAAAGAGGAGGCCAAAGGAAAGGAAATTGCCTGATCATATGCAGCAAGAATTGTGGCTGAGATGAGGGGCAGAGAGATGAGAATTTAGTTATTACTAAGATGTTTATGGTATTCTTTTCCTACCATAAATGAATAATCATTCAATCCTTTGCCATAATCTCTGCCTCAATTCTCAAGCTACCTACTCAAGTAAAATATCATAACTCCCTGAATCAAGAGCTTTCTACATGGAGTGTATGTATATTTTTGATTTTGTAGAGCAAGGCATCCCTTTTTTCTATAGGGTACAATATTTTTTGACTATTTCTTAATTCATTGCATTGAAGCTGGACATAAGCTTGATATTTCTTTATCTCTGGAAGGAATTGTTATTTGTCCTTCACTTTTTAGAAGGTCTAATGACACCATGGTTTTTGGGGTTAGGGTACCTTGCATTTGGCTGTGGCCAATCATTCCAATACTAGTTCAAAAGGCTCTGTCACAGGTTGGACACAAGTAGGTTGTTAAAACTTTTGGAATGGAGATGCTTCTTTATTTGCACAGCTCATGTTTCCTTTGTGCCACTGTGATTCTGCTTTGCTCATGAGCACGGTGCCTTCCTTGATGCAGGCACACCATGTTGAGTGGTCCTATGCCGGCATCTCCTGGATCTCACAATGGATTCTAAAATTCTTCAGAGACCTTGAAAAACTGCTTCTTCTGATCACTCTGGGCATTTACCTTGTGTGAATTCTCCCTAAAATAGTCTTTTATGTAAGTATGCAATTGGCAGTCAGTCTACATGGCCAGCCCCCTGGGGAGGTTTCTATCATATGGGACCAAGGACCAAAGCTGTAACTAGAGAATGGGAAGTTTCCCTACTACAGCAACTGGCCTCTTCCCTTTCCTGCTATCAATTACTTCTTTGACTTTCCAGAAAAATTAAATGGTTCTTTGAACTGCTGTTGCCCTATAATCAAAACACACCTGACCCTTTGTGGCTACCCAGGTCTGGATCTAACAACCTGATTCACAGTTCCAGCAGTATATTGGCGTACCTGTTTTCCCACAGTCCTTCCGTCATTTGCCATTTTCGTTTTTGGCCAACTTTGCCAATCTTATAGGTGTAAGTTAGAACCTCTGAGTTCCTTTAATATGCACTTTTCCAATTATTAGTGATTTGGAGTGGTTTTTTTTTTCTTCTCTTGAAAACTACCCGTTTATATCCTTTGGCCTTATATCTATTGGGGAATGGTTCTTATTCTTATAAATTTGGATCAGTTCCTTATATATCTTGGAAATTAGACCTTTATTTGAGAAACTTCAAAGATTTTCTCCCTTCAGTTAACTGTTTCCCTTCTAATTGTAGTTGCATTGGTTTTGTCTATGCAAAAGCTTTTTCATTTTATATAATCAAAACCGTCCTTATCCTCTCTGATCCACTTTATCCCTGATTTGAGCATGAATTCTTCTTCCACTCATAGACTTGAAAGGAAATTTCTTCCTTGTTCTAATTTGTTTATGATGTGATTTTATTTGTCTATAGTAAGGTCCTCGGATCTACAGAGGACACGTTCCAAACCTACCACAGATGGCTGAAACTGAGGATATGTGCAATCACCTGCTGACCTCCATCTATGTGCTCTCTTTCCTAGCTCCTGCCTCTCAGCTCAGGGTCCATGAAGCCATGAAGAAAAGTCCTTAAAAAAGTAAAAGTGAAAGCTGAGAGATTAATCACTGCTGGGGCTGACCACTACCACCAAGTGGAGTTCAGATGCTTCAGGTTGATTGCAGATAACTGAAACCTTGGGAAATGAAATCTTGGATAAGGGGATTCTACTGTAGTTAGTTAGTTTAAGCAAATTTCTTTTTTTAAAATAATATACTTCCACTTTTATTGACAAAAAGAATTCCTGGAAATACAATTTTCAGGAGCAGTTCAATTTTAAAGTCAGAAAGTTAAGCAAATTTCTTAATTGAAAAAAAAAAATTTTAAAAAAGTAAAAAAAAAAACTGAGACACAAAACAATGTGGCCAAAGTTATTGTACAGTACCCTTCCAATACCTTTTTCCAGGTGAAAGAGCAACTCAGGGTTAGAGTAAGAGGCTCGGTTTTCCCATTTTTAAAGGACAACACTCTGGAAGCAACACACATGGCACAGTAGAAATTGTGCTGGACTTAGAATCAAGGGACCTGGATTCAAATCTCAGTTTGTGATTTATGTGACCTTAGGCAAAGCACCTAATCCCTTTGAGCCTAAGTTTCCTAAGTGAAATTGTAATAATACAATATGCATTACCTACCTCACATGGTTGGAGTTTTGTAAATCTTAAACTGTCTTAGAAAGGTGAGCTACCTACTTCACAAAGGTGTGTGTACGGGTCAAGTTAAAGTTATATAAAGTTCTTTGGATATTTTAAGGTGCTATATAAATGGAAGCTATTATTCTTCAGTCAAAAGACCTCCATCTCCCCCAAACTCATCCTTCCACTAATAGAATTTTAGTTACAAAAGATTCTTAAAGTCATGTAGCTCAACAACCACGTGGAGCATAAATCCCCTCAAAGCAACTTTGACAAAAAGATTATCTAGCTTCTTCCTGAGGATCTTGCTATCTCCTGAGGCAGCTCTGAATTTGAACATGTTCTTCTTTATAATTAGCTGAAATCTGCCTCCATAAAACTCTATTTCTATGTACATTTGTATAGGCCTTCCTCTGTATTACTCCTTGATCTCCTCATTCAATCTTGAGAATGAGATAGAAAACCTAAGAAATCCTAAAACATAGCTTTTAAAAAAATGCCATGCATCTTCTTTTGGGTAATCTCTTGAGTTATAGGAAAGTGCCCCATTAGGTGTCTGAGAGAAGGTGGTGTAGAAGAAAGAATCCTCAAGTCAAGGAAGACTTGGGTTCAAGCCCCATCTCTGACATCTGCTGGCTGACTCTGGGTAAATCACTTAACTTTTCAATGTAGTAATTCCCTGATATTCTACATTATAGAGAAGTGTTGTGAGGAAGATTAGGTAGTAATTAATTAAGTATTAAGGATGTGCCAGCCTATTATCTTCATTTGGAATTCCCTGTGTCTGTTCGGTCCTCATCTCCTACTGTATAACTCCTAGGGTGCAGCTCTACACCAGTGAGGAAGGGAGCTCCAAGAGGGCAGGAAACATACCTTTTCTGAATAAAAGAATTGATATGCACATGTTTAATTATGATTTTCAGTTGTTTAATGTATGATACCCTAGAACAATGGAAGGTTGGTACTAGGACTTCCCATGTCATGGCAATGTGAGATGAGGTATCTTGTGGAGTGGAAAGGGCTCTGGAGCTGGAGTTGGGAAAACCATGTTTGAATCCTGGCTCCGACACTTGCTGTTGTTTAAGTCATTTAATTTTTTAAAAAATCTTTATCTTCTAGGGGGCAGCTGGGTAGCTCAGTGGATTGAGAGTCAGGCCTAGAGACAGGAGGTCTTAGGTTCAAATCCGGCCTCAGCCACTTCCCAGCTGTGTGACCCTGGGCAAGTCACTTGACCCCCATTGCCCACCCTTATCACTCTTCCACCTATGAGACAATACACCGAAAGTTAAGGGTTTAAAAAAAAAATCTTTATCTTCTGCCTTAGAATCAATACTGTGAATTGGTTCCAAGGCAGAAGAGCTCTAAGGGCTAGGCAATGGGGGAGAAGTGACCTGTCCAGGGTCACAGAGCCAGGAAGTGTCTGAAGCAAGATTTGAACCCAGGACCCCTGTCTCTAGGCCTGATTCTCAATCCACTGAGCTAGCCAGCTGCCCCCCATTTAACTTTTTTAAGTCTCAGCTTCCTCTCTTACATATAAAACAGTGACAATGAAAGCTACACTACCAACTTTATGAGTTGCAGTGAAGAATGCAATTTATCAAGTCAGTGAACAAATGACGTAGGGGAGCTCCTGATGACAAAAGCAGAAAGGAAAGTTACATAAATAGCCTAGAGAAGGCAGAAAAGGCATAAATTTGTGAGCTCAACATCTGAACAATTCTTATAAAATTTTTTTTAATTACACTTCACATAAAACTCAAACTGTACTATTTACAAGCATCAAATCTTTGCTTCTTTTCCAATCTAGTCCATTTTTGCTCGCCTAGCTCCACAACTCACAGAAAACCCAACATTGCAGCTCTTATGGGAGGTGACTCCATGGTGTCACTAAAGGCCAGTTCAGCATTTCCAGTGTGCCATTAATTAATAGTGTCCTAACATGCACAACTGTGGGACTTAGAGAAAGGCAGGACAAGGAACATCCCTAGCGGGTTGCAATGTTAGCTACCAAGGGAACTCTTGAGAAACAAGATATTTCCATTGAGAATGTGGATCACCTGAACGAGGACCCTCAATGGAAGAAGGAAGAAGGAAGAAGGCAGATGAAGAAGGAAGGAAAAAGAACTCTTTAAGATGTGAACAATCCAAGAATGATCTTCTGGAATAGAAAGAATGAGGCACTGAGGACAAAAAGTTGCCAAAACATGAGGATAAAGGGACAATTCTTTTCATTCTGAGACAGGATAAAACTCTTAATATGGGTGCAAGCCATTATATAATGCTGTGGATGGACCTGAAGCCCAAGACTAGAAAGGACAGGGACTCAGTCTGAAATAGACATGCTGACTTTGTTGATTAAAGTTTTAAACCTGAACTTCTGGCAATTCCATTCACAAATGAAGAAAATGCCCAGAAAAGAACTGGGTAAAATCAGTAATTTTGCTGATAACAAAATTGCTATGAAACAAGAGTTTTCAGTAAAAGAGAGCAAAGAACCCAAAAGATAAGTAAGAGTTGAAAGAAAAAGTTTAGTTAAAAGGATAAAACCCAAGAAAAGCAACAGATCATCCTGGGCCTTGCACTGGCTCCTTGTTTTTTCCTTTTACTTTCTTTATTTTTGTTTCTTTGTTTCCTTTTTTTTTTTATTAACAAGGAATATAATATAAAGAATTGAATTTTAACATTCAAGTTGTTTTTCTACATTTTTGCCACTTTGAACATGTCATCAGCAAATCCATCTCCCAGTCATAAAAATGTACTGTGCAATTTTTTCCCCCTATAATGGAAACACTTATAATCTATCCAAAAATGGGGGGGAGGGGTGGACATTTGAAAGCTGGGGGAAAAAGGGAGACCTCTAGAGACAGGACAAACATTACAGAAAAGACAGATAACTAAGGAAGGCTAGCATCTAAAAATGCTCCTTCTTTGAAAAATAGAGTGAGAAGAGAAGGTACTGAGTAGTAGATTAGAGAAAGGTTCATTTGGGGAGGACGGCTTCAAATCTGTGGCTTCTTGGTGACTAAAACTTTCAGTACTGCTCTGTTGCACATAGAGTGGCAAGGGAGACATGAATGCAGAGATCAAGGCTGTACAGTATAGGAAAGAGGAATGTGCTGGTGTCCTCACCTCTTAAACAATGAGAAGGAATGAAATGTGACTATCTCTGATTTGTTCCATTGTTTATATCTCATTGGAAATTTTTTAAAGTTCTTCTTGGGTTCAAGTAAAGTATCTGCTAGACAGAGATAACCCCAGAAGTCTAAATATGCAATATTTCCTTTTGCCCTGCAGTAAAATTCTGAATGTAACTTTCTGGTCTGCACTTTTAGGTAAGACTTGGATGCGTTGAAAATTCAGGTCAGACCACTTGTCATCCTTTTAAAGAAATTTCACACAAACAAAACAATCTTGAGTCACAAAAGTCCTGAAATACATTTGCATGTCTGGTTTTTCCTGCTGCTTGACTGTCTGTGGGCAGATGATCTGGGTCAGACGAGCAACAACCCAAGCAAGTTCTGATAAAGAGAATCTGATCCTGGGGCTTACAAGAGCTGCAGGCTGGTGACTAGCAATGGAAAAAGAGAAAGGGGTGGTGGTGGTGGGAGAATCAATAGCGTTTCCCCCTTTTTTTGCCACCTGGCTGCAGTTTCTTCTTCTTTAACTTTTCCTTTCTGGATCCAGCTGTGGTGAAAGTGATACAGTGAGCATCCAGAAAGTCCAGCAGCTTTCCCATGGCAAACTTGATGCCATTCTGCCTCAGCTCTGCCTGGAAATCTGCAAGTTCAAAGGGCTGGTAAAGGAGAACCTTCTGGTAAAGGGCTGGATGGGATCGAATGTAGCGTCTTACTGCCTCCTCCTTGTCAGCCTCCCGGACAGCAGCCTGGGAAGCAGTGATCTCTTCCTCTTCTTCCTCTTCAGATTCAAAGACTGTTTCAAATTCATTGGCAAGAGAACTGAAAAGAAAAAAAAGAAGGCAAATCTAGGTAAAGAGTTCTGCCCCTTTGAGACAATAAGAGCCAGCAAATGGCAGAGAAGCTCACGGCACACATACCCTAAGTAGCAGTCGTCACTAGTGGTTGATTTGTCAACATCTTTACTGGATTCCATCAGGGGGAGTCTAAAGTTCTGTTAATGACTACTTTTCCATAATGCATAGCCAGTATGGCCCAGTGGAATGAACACAGGCGAAGAGACCTGGACTCAAGTTCTGGCTCTGCCACTTCCTGCCAAGTTACTGTGAGCAAGTCATTTGACCTCTGGGTGTCAGATTCCCTATCTGTCAAATGAGGGAGTTGGGCTGGGGACCTCTGAAATCAGCTCAAATATTCTATGATTCACCTGCTTCTTCTATGCTCCCCTTAGCATCTTTTAGCTTCACAGGTAGTTTCATGCTCATCTACAAAATCTTGATTAGGATCACTTCCAGTCACAAAGGACTGAAGATCACTGATGCTGCTTGATAGGGGCACAGCCACTGGTGATGCTGGGCATCATGACAAAGTAGGAGGCCCTTGTTATTCTAGCAATTAAATCAGCTGACACCAAAAGGTGAGATGAGTCCAGGTTAAGAGAGAAAAATGTACAACATCTGCAGTTAGATTTATCAGTACATCAGAGCAGATTCTCAGAGTGAGGTCTCAAGACCCTTTCAGGGACATTGTGAGGTCAAAACTATGTTCATAATAATACAATTTTAATTCCTAATACAATAGTTTAAAATTTTAATAATAAAATAAAATTTTAATTTCTAATATGATATTGATTAAAATGACCCACATAAATGAAGGTTTTTTTGGGGAGGTCCTCAATAATTTTTAAGAGTGTAAAAGGGGTCCTGAGACCAAAAAAGTTTGAGAATAAGGATATGGCATTCCTAATTCCTCAAACCAAAATTCTGCTTATGTGAATTGGTTTCCAAATACTCAAAATCTCTTCAGGTTTCAGACTTTCAAACTCACAAAGCAAGACAGACACTTTGAGTTCATTAGTAATTCCTATTCTTGGGCTGGTCAGTTCATTATAATAAGGACACCAATATGAAACCTGTTCTCCATCCTTTACCTCTGTGAACCAAAGGAGTTTTCACTTTCATCTGTAGAAGACGCAATGGATTTCTGAGACATGGAGAGTTGATTATCACCAGCAGGGCCTAAGTCCACATCCTCAGCCGGTGGCTGTGTCAGTGTAAAAATGGTTTTATGTGGCTGCTTCCTTCGGCTTTGGGTTTTGGTGAGATTCTTTAGCCTTTGTTGCCTGGTGCTGGATAAGCTCTCTGACTCAACAACCTCCAAACTGGGCAGGGTACTACTACAGGGAGCTGGTGGTAACTCATTCACTGCTCCTGAAGTCTTGATTTGAGAAGTGGTCTGAGGCAAGCGGCAAGACTCTGCCATCATTCTGGGGGATGTCTGCAAAGCCTGGATTTCATCTTCAGAGTCAGATGGCAGGATCTGGTGGGTGTACTGAAATATCTCCTTCAGCTTCAATACCATCTGGCGTTTGGGGAGAGGACGAACTCCAAATCTAAATTGGGAAATAGGTGATTTTTTAGTCCTCAACCAGATTGCTTGTATATACTTTATACTGTTTTGCTTACTTGTCAGCAAACAGGACACAATTATTAGCAAATGTTAATGGCTGTTGGCAAAGCTAACATGTTTGTGTTCTATGACTGTCAAAAGTTAGTGTTTGTCACACATTCCGACTAAGCATATTCTGTAAAATCAGCACACTGTAAGGACAGATATGTCTTTTATGTATGGACTTGATTTCTGGAAATATCAAAAACACATCAAGTTAAGTCTGATGAATAAAGTTAGGGAAGTCAGGGTAAGAAAGAAAGCTTTGAGTTAGAAATGAGACATGACTATTAAGAGGTGAAATTGAATTTCAAGTGTTCCAATTCTTGAAGAAGAGTTTCAATAGTATTTGGAATAGTAGTAGCACTACTGAATAAAGGTGTAAGCACACCAAAGTGTCTACTTTGAATGGGAACAATTATCTGAATGTAGACAAAAGATCTCTTCAGTTACCAAGTATGACCCTAGTAAGTCAATTCACCAAAATCCTATTATTCTAAGATTCTACAAACTTGGGTTTAGCTAAAAAATTGTATTCTGTGAAAATATTAACCAAAAGAAAGCTTGCTTAAAAAAAAAGATACAAGTCACTCACACTTGTAAAATGAAAGTACATTATCTTTTACTGAGGCAATAACTATAATAAACTAAAGAATTTTTTCATTAAATCATTAAAATGGACATATTATAAACATGTCTCCAAGGATGACATATTTTCTCTGTAAAAATGAAAGCATGATGAAACCAATGGTGGAAGGGCTCTTACAATATCCCCACTTCCAAAAACTTGAAATTCCCCATGTTCAAGATTCTTTCTTATTCTCACAGAAAGTAGGCTAGACCTTCTAACTTTTCATGAACTGCAAGCAAAGTCTAGGATAAATCTGTGGGAGCACTCTAGCATGAAGGAAACCTGCCTGGGATAGTATGAGAAGCCTCAAGTCTTCAACAGAGCATCTTAAGAGTCAGAAGTCTAGAGTCCTCTAAGACTAGAATGAGCATGAACTTTTTAGAGAAGGATCCATGATATCTTGCCAAACCCAAATCATGAGAAACAAGTACAATGGAAACACTAACCTATCCAGTTCTTTCTTCAGTTCTGGGGTTTCCATGATGGAATAACTTGGCATTGGAGTAATGGGAACTTTGGGAGGCCTATTAGTCTTCTGAGCAGAAGCTTCTGTGGGAGAATAAAAGAAATACAAATATTATTTAAGCAACTGGAATAAGGGGCACTTGATGTGATGTCATTCCAGGTATCTTTTCATTTCACTAACATGAGTTTTAAGTTCTGTTTCTTTAGTTTTCTTTACACTGAAACCAATGCAAGCATCATTTTGCTATATTAAAGTAGTCATTTCTAACCTCTTCAGAGCTGGGACACCCTATCGATGTTTGATTTCATTTCACCACCACACTGCCTTCTAAAAAGTATTACAGGGCATATTCTGTATGTGCATGACAGACACATAATATTGATTTGACACACTGGCAACACCATCTTTAAAATCACAGATGGGGCAGCTAGGTAGCTCAGTGGATTGAGAGCCAGGCCTAGAGCCAGGAGGTCCTAGGTTCAAATTTGGCCTTAGGCACTTCCTAGTTGTGAGACCCTGGGCAAGTCACTTAACCCCCACTGCCTAGCCCTTACCACTCTTCTGCCTTAGAACCAAGTACTGGTTATAAGGTAGAAGGTAAGGGTTAAAAAAAAAAAAAAACAAAATCACTGACAAACTCTGGAATCTTACAAAATCAGTCAGGACTCATTGTATTAAGAAGAAAATTGACCAATTAAAGGGAACTTTTAAGAGAGATCATGATTTTACTGTAATCACTCCAAACACACATATGGAACTTCCACTCCAGTGGACAGAACACTAACTTTGCAGTCAGATGACCTAAGGTCTAGTCTTGGCTCTGCCCCTTATTATCCATGTGAATGTGGATAAGTCACTTAGTCTCTCTGGATCTTAATTTCCTCATCTGTAAAATTAGGGGCTTAGACTAGATGACCTCAAAGATCTTTTCCAGTTCTAAATCCTATGAGTGTCTACTTTCAACATGCAACATTCAACATTCAACATAAAGAAAATCATATAATAATGTAAACTGATGTTACCAAAACCTCTTTCAAAGGACACCAAAGACCCAACCAACAAACTCAATGGTGTTTTCCTCAGTTCTCATCCAAGTTCCTCAAGGGTAGAAACAATTTCCTTTTTTTCTCTGTAGTTCCAGGACCTGGCACAAAGTTGGTGCTTAACAAATGCCTGTAGATAGATTGTTTCATTGTCCTCTCTGAAGCTTTAGTCGCTGTCTGTAATACAGCAGAGTGGAGAGTTTTGGGCTTGAGGTCAGTAGCCCTGGGCTTCTATCCCAACTCTAACATATATGACTACAGGCAAGTCACTTAACCACTCTGAGCCTTGGTTTTCTCATCTGTAAAATGGAGATGATACTAACAATATCACATAAGTGTTGTTGAAGGTGTTTTGTGCTATATGCACAATATACAATAAACATGGTATTTTTGTTGAAAATATTTCCTTCTTTGGTTTTCATTTCACTTTAATGCTATACCAATATGAGGAAGAGGGGAAATTTCTCTCTCTCTGTTCTTTCTCTCTCTTCCCACCTCTCCCCTTTGCTTGACTCCCTTTCTTCCCACCCAGTATATATAAAACTTTCACAAAGTTCTGCCTACAAGTTTTCTTTCTCTCTACATTCTTTTTCTTCAGCATCTCACATCCTCTCTACATTCTTTTTCTTCACATTCACGTTTACAATTTCAACTAGCCCATTATGGAGATAGTTATCAAATCTATATTTTTCCAAGATGTATAGAAAACAGAAATATGGGAAACCTAAAGTCATTCACCTATAAATAAATGGCCAAATGATATGAGCAAAAAATTCTCAAAAGAAGAATTGCAAAGTATTAAAAATTATACTCAGATACTTCCTAGCTGTGTGACCCTGGATAAGTCACTTGACCCCTATTGCCTGGCTCTTACCACTCTTCTACCTTAGAACCAATACACAGTATTGATTCTAAGAAGGTAAGGGTTTAAAAAAATTATATGAATGCTTCAAATCATTCATTATAAGAGAAATGTATATCAAAACAACATGTCAAGTTTTACCTCACACCCAGTAAACTGGCGAATATGACAAAAGATGGGAACAGTCATTGTTAAAGGAGTTTGTGGAGAAAGAAGCACACTAATGCATTATTGGTAGCGTGAAAAACAGTGCAACCATTCTTGAAAGCAATTAGGAATTATGCAAATAAAGTTACTTTTGACCTAGAAATTATATGTCTAAAGATCCATACACAAAAATATTTACCATTTTTTTTGTGGTAGCAAAGACTAGAAGCAAAATAAGTGCTCACTGACTGGGGAATGGCTAAACAAATTGTGATACACTAATTTAATGGAATATTACTGTGCTTAAGAAACAATGATTGTGAGAAATGGAGAAGCTTGGAAAGAATTACATGAACTGAAGCAAAGTAAGCTGAGCCAGGAAAGCAATATACATGATGAGTGTAACAATGTAAATGGAAATAACCATCACAAGCAATCCAAATTGAATGCTGCAAAATTACAAATAACAAGCTTGGTTCTTTATAAAATAAAGAATAGATGTGAGAAGAAAGAAATAATAGATGTGAGAAGACATCTCCCCACAGAAGTTAGAGCCCATAGTTATGAAATATTATACAGTAAGTGAAATTTACTGAACAGTTTTACTGATTTTTTTCTTTTAGTCTCAAATTCTTTTCTGAACTCTATTTCCAGATTTCCATATTCTACATTTCCACTTCTAACTCTGGTTTCTTGATTATTCTCTATTCTTTCAGTCTATTATCCTTGTTCTAGAATCTAGATTCACCTCATTCCATTCATGCTTCATCCCTATGAAGCTATCATTTTAACAATGCATTGTCTTTTATTTTTTAAACTACTCTGTTAAACAATCCTCAACGTTGGGTAACACCTACCAGCTACCTCCTCAGCTCCTACTTTTGAGCCATTGAACAATGCTGGAAAACACACACACACAAAAAAACCCCCCAAAACAAGCTAATTTAGGCCACTATAAACAATTATAAATATGTACTATCTAAACTCAGCCAGGAGCCACCAGTACATAGCAATCCTTTTATGGCTTTGACACACTTCTTACTTTTTTCACAGTGTGTTTCAAACTTTCACCACTAATACTCCTAAACTCTAGCCTTCTCAGAAGATAGTTTTGCTTTCTATTTTTATCTACACATATACATAGCATTTTAAAGTTTATAAAACTCTTTCCAAATAGCTATCCTTTGTGCTAGACAGTGTGAATATTATCTTCATTTTGCAGATAAGCAAATAAAGGCTCAAAGGTCATGTGGTGACTTGCCCATGTCAATAAAATAGTAAAACAAGCAAAGTTCCAATCAATGCTTCCCTTACTTCCAAGTCCCACATGGTGTCCCTTTGGCCAATAAGTATATTTCTGTTTTCAATTGTCCCTCATATTTTCTTCAATCACTCTCTTTTTTCATCCTTAATCTCTTTCCTTACTGGTTCTTCAAAACTTTTCTTTGAATTCAGTTTCATGTATAATCTTTTTGTGATCTTTACATATGGAAATGCTAGTATTTGTTGATGCTTATTAAATTTAGAATAACAAAACATTTTTAAAATTATTTAGGAAATCCCCAAACCTTTCCTTGACCTTACTACTACTTCTCAACCTATCACCCTTCCTCTCCCCTTCACTGCAAAACTTCTAAAAAGAGAATTCTAAATCTGTTGTCTCCACTTCCATATTATTTACTTAATCTTCCCAATTCTCAATCTGGCTTCCACTTCCATTACTCTACTGAAATGCTCCTCTCACCACAAGGTCAGTGATATTTTAACTAGCAAATCTAATGGTCTTTCCTCAGTCACAATTCTCAACTTTTCTATCACATTTGACATGCTACACTTTGAACTTCATGTAAAATACAATCACTGGTTCGAAGCACTAGCTGCATCTTGATTGAATATTCCAGGGAAGTTCATTAAGTTGAGAGGATACATTGAAAATTACTTTTGGACTCTACTGGGTCACGCCTAAAGAGCTGATAATTGAAGCCATAGTACTTGACCTGGAGACTTCTCCTTTTAATTCATTTTTCCTTATATTAATTTTCCCTTTAATGAATTGAGAGGGAGTTGGCATAGAGCAACTGCTTTATTTAGCATTCTCTAGACTGGAGTTGAAATTCTAGCTCTGTGGCTTATTGTACTGAAGTTGGGTAAGTCATTTAAACTCACTGGACCTTTATTTGCTTATCTGTAAAATGAGAGAATTGCACTGATGATCTCTAGCTTTCTTTTCAACTCAAGCGCTAAAGGACCATGGGTTATTCCACATTATTAGACTAAGAACGTGAAAGTAGGGTCTTTATCATATTTGATATTTGTTTCCCCAAGTCTAACTGTGTATTACATATAGTGAGTACTTAGCTATTGAATTGAATTAATAGCAATATACATAATTAGGAATGTGTTAGGTAAAAGATTGTAGGAGGGGAATTCAGTGGAAAGAACACTGGATTGGGAGTCAGAGGACCAGAATTCAAACTCCAGTTATGTCTCTTACTGCTTATATGACCTCTGACAAGTCACTTCATCTGTTTGGGCCTCAGTTTCTACACCAGCAAATTGAGGAGACTAGAATTAGATTACTTCTAACCTCTTAAACTACAATTCTATAATCTTAGATGATTAAATTAGAAAAGGGAACTTACACCAATAACTGTTAAGTGACAGAAGAATATATGCCTGTCTATTCCTTACTATCTATAAAGAAAGGAATAGATGGGGAGGGAAACAATTCTGTGATATTGCAAGGGGCTTGAGCAAGGAGAAATCCAGGGGCAAATTGAGGAGCAGTGAAGATTTAGGGAGAAGAGATGGAATCGTGCTACAGTCTTTCATAGGAGAAGTTTTAAGAAAACATATAGCTTTTGATTTTCTTCTAGTAGAGAGCTAGAAGGCATAGTGGATAGAGTGCTGGGCCTGAAGTCAGGAAGATTCATCCTTCTGAGTTCAAATCTGGCCACAGACACTTATTAGCTGTGTGACCCTGGACACGTCACTTACCTCTGTTTACCTATTTTTTCATCTGTAAAATGAGCTGGAGAAGAAAATGTCAAACCATTCCAGTATCTTTACCAAGAAAACTCCAAATGAGGTCACTAAGAGTCAGATACAACTGAAGCAGCTGAACAACAATAACAACTTGCTTCTATTAATTCTACTATGGGCTAGGTAATATAGAGGAACACACTGGTCAGTGGGTTCATTGACTAACAAAATTCTGAATTCGCCAAGAACACCTAATAAACTATCTATTCCTCCTATAGTATATGACTGGTCTCAGTCATACAAATTTGTTTTCACCCTACAATACTAACTTTTCTTGCTTTAATGATACTATTCTCTCCTGGTTCTCTCTACCTCTGTTTCCTTTGTTGATTCAATGTGAACCCTTATTTCTAAGTGTGGGTATCTCACAAGGTTCTGTTTTCAGCTCTTTTTATTTCTCACTAAACTCTTTCCCTTCAAATAAGAAAATATTTAAGTATCTAGTATGTGCACAATACTAAAACAGCTGGGTGCTGGGGGAGATACATAGCGACCTTTCTTGCTCCTATGTCTTCAATGCTCACCTTTTAAGAGACACCTCCCGTCTTGTCCTGCAAAGATGGTGCAAATGTTTTGTTTCTTGGGCCTCTGGAGGTAGCCAGGTAGCCCTCCACTACCAGTATTCTTAAAGATTGTTCAATGATAGTTCAAATAAGTAATTTCACAAAAATCTGGTCAGTAGTCTCACTTGGCTGTTAAAGCTGTTTTCAGGTGAGCAGTTAAATAAAGGAAACTGAAAATTAGATAATTCCCAAAGTAACATCTTCCACACTATTCCCTCCCTTAAGTCCTAGGTCCTCATTCCCACCTGCCTGCTAGACATCCTATAGATATCCCATAGGTACCACAAACTCAACATATCCAAAAATGAGCTCATTTTTCTCCAAAACTATTTCTAATGCTGACCTCTATTTTTGTTGATTGTGTCTCTCTCCTAATCACTAAGACTTAAAACCTTAAAGTCATTCATGACTTCATTATTACTCACAAGTCACAGCTAATCAACTATGAAACCCTATTTTATTTTGTAAAATTTCTCAAATCAGGTCATCCTCTGCACTCACATTACTACTTTCAATCAGGCCCTCAACACCTCTCACATGAATTCATATAGACTTCTCACAATAACTGTCTCCAAACTGGTCTCCTTGTTTCCAATCTTTGCCCTTGTCAACCACTTTGCAGTTAAAATAATGTTCTTAATGCACAGCTATGATCAAGTCACTGCTTCTAAAAAAATAATTCTGAGGCTTCTCCTTCCCTATAGAATAAAATTCAAACTTAATATAGCATGTGAAATCTTTAATTTCCCTACTCCTCTTTATGCACTTTATATTTCAGGAAATAGGATTAGTGGTTGACCTCTGATCTAAAAGAATGCATTTGTTCAGGGTGGAACAAATTTATTCCAAATTTATATGTGTCCACTGAAATCCTTCTCTTCCTTCATTGCCCTATTCCATGAAGATTCCTCTGATGGCTCCAGTTGAAGGCTATCTCTCTGCCCAAACTTTTCAGTGATCTAGATTTCTCCTTTGCACTTAATACAATTCAATAGAATATGAAGTAGTGGGAAAAGCATTTTGGTTCAGATTCCAAATTTCTTTTGTGACACTTGACCCAGGGCAAGTCACTAACATCTTTAGAGTTCAGTTTCCTCACAGTGAGAGGAAGGGTCTGGAGTAACACTAACTACCAATGAAACCAAAAGACAAAAGGAAAGTGGAAACTAAATGGAAGGAAGACTTATAGTTCTCTCTTGCATATGCAAATAAGGGTGCTGAACAAAGCTACTTTTATTGTGTGTCCAAAGGTAATAAGAAATATCATTTCATGGGATGCTGTGCCATTTTACATTGTATTACTCATACAATAAGCAATTGCAAAAAGAGTACCAGGAAGATAATCGCAGCTTATATGAAACATCTGTTGCAGAGAATGAGAAACTAAAGGAATTAGGTAGAAATTTATACTATTCAATGATGTCAATGCAAGGATGGGCATAGGGGAGGAAAGCAAAAAATATGATGGAAAACTTAAGTCTAGGAGTCAAAAGCAAGATAGGTCAATGGTTTATAAGCCATACCAAAGTCTCCTGCAACAACGTACAGTGAAAAGACCAGAGGCACCGGGATTAGATTAGAGAGCCAAACTTCTACGTGAATTCCAGTGCTATCCTTCTTTTATTTCCTACTTACCTTTTAGTTAGTTTACTTTATATAGATTTGTTTGCATGCTTTCTCCCCCATTAGACTGTAAGCTCCATTAGGGCAGGAGCTGTCTTTTGCCTTCTTTTATAACTTAGCACAGTGCCTGGCACATTGACTGATATATTGACTAGTTAACCTCAGAGGTTCCTTCAAGCTCTGAATCAATGATTCTACTGTCATAGAATCATACTTATTTGTTCAGATGTTATTCCCTATTTGGTTACAAGGTCCTTAAAAAAAAAAAAGTTTAGAGGGGGCAGCTGGGTTGCTCAGTGAGAGCCAGGCCTAGAGACTGGAGGTCCTAGGTTCAAATCTGGCCTCAGTCACTTCCTAGTTGTGTGACCCTGGGCAAGTCACTCAACTCCCATTGCCTAGCCCCTATTACTCTTCTACCTTGGAGTCAAAAGGTAAGGGTTAAAAAAAAAAAAAAGGTTATTTTCTTTAGGGCAGAGACTGTGCCATTTTCCTAGTGTCCAGTACAATGCTTTGCACTTGGTAGATTCTTACTAATATTTACTTTGAAATGGATGTCCAAATCAGTGTCGTCTCTACCCAGGCCCAGACCCCAAACCAGAGTCCTCCTGAGTCTTCAGGGGAAGAATCTCTTTTTATTTTAGTGAAAGTATTTTATATTAGACTTTCACAAATAGAGCTACCTCCTATTCTTCCTAGTGTATCAGGAAAATTTCCCCCCATTACTCATTAATGGCAGAAACCTAGGCTTGAAATCCTGACTTCCTTTTCATTTCTCACTCTCATTTACCTCACATTCAGTTACTAAGTCCGGTCAATAATTCTGCTTTTGTGTACAGCCCCTCTTTTTATATTGCCAGCAGCCCAATTTAGGTTACTGGGAAAAAAACTTTCCTAATTGGTCTTCCTTTCCCCTTGATGACCCATTTTATACATGGTGGCCGAGGTAATTTTCTGCAGGACAGCTCTAATAATGTCACTTCTCTGCTTAAAGATTGGCTCCCTAGTGACTTCTGCATAAAGCCCAAACTCTTTATCATGGCAGCAACTGGACTGGATTTCTTAACATTTCCTCCATTGCTTCTATATTGCCTTTGTTCTCTGATGGTTGTTTTTGTCCATTTTCCACTGGGAAATCAGGCTTCTTCCAATTTTAAGGTTTCTTTAATGCTACAGAGAGCCAAAAAGGGACTAAGAATGCATATTAACTATCTACTTACTTGACAGAAATCAATGAGAACAAATGACCTACAAAGTAGGATATATATAGTTGTTTCTCTGTCCTATCCATACTTCTCCAGAGATTGCTATGAGATCCAAAGATCAACTTAAAGGGAAGTGAGTCTTGAAGTATTATTGGCCCTCAATACTCATTCCAGTAGAGATTAAATTACAAATATAATACTCAAAGGTTACTTACTTGGAGTCTTTAACACCTCTAATTCTTGAGTGGCTTCTTCATTTGACAATCTTTCAGCCAAAGGAAGGATGTCTGCAGACTTTTGTTCATCTCCATCCCAATCATCCCACAGAGCTGAATTCAAATAGCTTAGCTTACTGTTTCCAGGAGAGCCTGTACCCAAGGATTTCTTTTCATTACATTGTAAAGATCTTCTTTTGTCAAGAGGACTTCCACAAACAGGAGTCCTGCCCATTCTACTTGGGGTCCCAGGGGAGTTTCTCTCCCTATTATTCAGAATTTCACACACTTTATTTTTGGGACTACTAGTACTTAGGTGGCCAGTCCTCTCTAAGTTCACATTATCAATTGGAATTGGTGAGAGGGGTTCAATATTCCAGCAGTCATCATCAACTGGAATTGGGGGGTCACTGTTTAGCAGCAAGCTACTACTTAGAGGGCAGGGATCACAATCTAGCTCTTCCTCACTATCCTCAACTTCTACCACTTCACTACATACATTTTGGATCAACACAGGTTGTTCATCATGTTTTTCAGCAGAAAAAAGCCTTGAGTGGGATGATGGGCTTTCCAGAGAGTGTTTAGTTAAGTCAGGACACTCATGTGAAAGCTGAATTGGGACTATTGTGGAAAGGTTCTTATTAACCTTTGAATATCGAATGGCAGGGCTTCTATAAGAGGATCTCTCAGTGCTAGGGGTTTCTGAGAGTGGTTTGTTCTCTGAAGAAATGGGTAGCATATGAGACGTCTGGGGAACATTTATAGATACTTTGTTTATTTCATCAGCATCTTTATCTTCTATTAGAACTTTGGTCTTGCACTGTAAAACTTTATCCTTTAAGCTGGAGGGCCTAGAGAAGATGCTCGTGACTCGCATCTGGGATGAGCAATCATGACTTTTGTTAGTCAGAGGAGTAGCTGGAACTAGCCATGATGTGTCTGTGCTACTGCTTTCCTCTTTGCTGCTGTCATGTTTGGAGACCAGTCTAACATCCAATTCATCATTGAAATAGCTATTCCCCTTTCTGTTTGACTGTGTCTCAGTCAGAACAGTTTTAACTCTATCTTTATGTACCCCGACTTCTGTTGCTGTTGGATTTTGAGAATACCTTTGATCACTATCAATATCAATCATTAAAAAAGGTTTGATTGCCTTGGGACTATTCTTCATTTCCTTGCCTTTACTTACAGAAGTTCTGGGCATTTTTCTTTCTCCAAGGGGACTATCAGAAACTGGTTTCATTTTGGTCTTTTCTATTTCCATTTCTTCATCTGAATCCAACAAAAGGATAACATCATCATCTTTGTTCGCTTGTGATAGAAAATTTTGAGACCTGATATTCAACTGGGACAGCCTTTGGCAAGATTTTGGTTTAGTGAGGTCAATGGATGGAGAAATTGGGACTGCTATATTTTTATGGCTTCCAATATAACCACATTCACTGCTGTTCATGCAGACTGGGTCTTCATCATTGTTTTTCTTTTGTTTTTCTGCTAAATTTGGACAGACTATTTTAGAAAATTTCCTTTTTAATTGAGGAGATAATGGGGATGAACCCTGTCTACACTGAGGAAAGATTTGGGAATTGGAAGGACTTTGATAGTGGTTATGTGATGGAGAGAAGTTTGGCTGCAGTGGAGGTGTTTGGCAAAGAATTGGTGAATTAGAAACTTCTTTCCCTGGGAAAGTTTCTTTTTGTTTATCTGGACTGCAGTTTATTTGGAAAGGTTCACAATATTCTCCTTGAGTCACTGAAAAAAGCTGATCATAGCTCTTATCAAGGTCAAAATCATGGAATGAATTTAGAGATGAGAGTTTTTCTCTCAGATTCTCTCCTTTGCCTTTTCCCAAAAGATCAGAAGTACTAGAGTGAGTATCAGCTTTAGTTGGCTTTGGTGAACAATCTTTTTCAGAAGACTCTGTACCACTCTCATCATCTGGAATCTTTTCTTGGAATGCCATGGGAGTGAAATGCTTAATATTTAAATTGCTTCTTCCACTTGGATCTTGATCTTTCACTTGCTCAGAAGAGTCTATTTTATCTGTATTGTCCATCAGTTTTTCAAATTTGTTACTTCCTGGTAGACATTCAAATATTGTGATTTCCTCCCCTGGCTGGCCAGCTACTGGGTCTTCCTTTGTCTGACACTTCCCTTGGAGCATCTTTCGCTGAGTAGCAGCAAACTCATAAATTTCTTCCATTTCTTCTTCATTTACTTTCTCTCTGTCTTCTTCCTGGTCTTCTAACTTAAGTAAAGGCCCTAATTCCTTATCTTCATCTCCCCACATTGACCTCAGTAGTTCTTGGAAATTTTCTGCCCTACTTTCACAATCCTTTTCTTCTCTCTCCACCAAAAACATATCATCTCCTGAATTAATATCAGTAACCTCTAGGCCACTTTCACATATATCAACAAGTTCCTTTATTCCAAACCTGCAAAAATGAAACAAAAAATCATCAACCTTCCTTTCACAGAAGCCAAGTTTCTCCCACATTAAAGGATAAGGTCAGAGCTAGAACTAGAATTCATATGCAAGAAGAAAGGAAGGCTAAAGTGGGAATAATCAAAGAATTATCAAAAATAGCAAATTTTAATCTTTTATGAGGAAACTGAGGCAGAGGTCAAGTGTCTTGCCATGGGTCACACAGCTAGTGTTTATTTATTTTTCTTTGAACTGAAATTTTTTATTTAATTAATTGATTTAGACTATATTTATTTATTTTAAATGAATGTTTTAGACTAGATTTGAATTCATTTGAACTTTATTCCTGATTCCAGGCTCAGTGCTCTATAATTTTAATTGATTTCAGAATTCTAATAGAATACTTAGAAGATCAAAAAGCACTTTGTAGCCTTTCTGTCTAGATCTTATCAATTATTCCTATTTACATATGAGTAACCTGAAGCTAAGAAAGACTGAATAACTTGCCCAAAGTTGCATAGCTCTAAAGTGGCAGAGATAGAACTTAAACACTAGTATCTCCTACCTCTGAATTCAGTGCTCTTTCCACTACAACACTAATTTTCCCATGTATGAACAGTGCTTAACATGCATTATAAAAATTAATAAACTTTGGAAAGTTTCAATTGTTGTTAAGTGAGCAAAAAGCAGCATAGCAACCTGACAGCAAGCGATTGCAAGTCCGTGAGCAGATGGGAAGGAATGTTAACATCCGCTGTGTACAAGTAGTGTAGAAACATGTGAGCTGTCTCAGTGCTCACATCATTCAAAAGGACTCTTCGTGTTCTCAAATTCCCATCTTCCGCTACAAAGAAACCTTCACTGTATACCTGAGAAAATAAAACAAATTTTTAAAGGATTCTTATAAAGACATAATTACAGAAAGAGATAGACTGCATATTGGCCCCAAGCATACTAGAACTAGTCTTATAAATTGCCTCGACCACTAGAGAAAGAGATGAAGACAGGTAACTTCTTTTGCTAGCCAAATCTCTAGGATGATAGGTTCTTAGCCTCATCTTGTTTTCTTTTGCTAATCCTACAATATTCTTAGGCCTTTGATTCATGTAGAACCTTGAAATTTGTTGTGATGGAAGATAGTCATGTCCTAGGATTTTGCATCATGTGGTACATGTGAGATAAAAATCTTTGTCCATTCAGTATCAGGGGAGCAGAATTCCTAAGGTTAATGTCCTCAGTAATACAACCTAATTTTCCTCTCAAAAGTACATAAAAATGTACTGACAAAATCATATTGTGGGGCAAAAAAATAAT
The DNA here is from genome assembly GCF_016433145.1 of Gracilinanus agilis. Lineage (NCBI taxonomy): Eukaryota > Metazoa > Chordata > Mammalia > Didelphimorphia > Didelphidae > Gracilinanus > Gracilinanus agilis. The sequence goes on from NC_058130.1 coordinate 144,775,381, forward strand.
TCTGGGAAAAAGTGATAAATCTAAGATCATCTAGTCCTCAGCTAATAGCTTCCTCCACCCTCCTATCAAATTTTTCCTGTTTGTTCCATTCTTTACCATTGAAGAGTAAGCATTACAGCATCTAAGAAAAAAAAAGAGTAGAAAGGATGGTAGTGATACTTAAAAGATGAAGAAAAGAGTACTAATGAATCATTTAAAAAAGAAACAGAAGAGAGCAAAAATAGGTTCAAAAGGAGATAAAGGCAACAGGGCACTGTTGGAGCAAATAAAATCTGAAATATTAACCCTCCTTCCCCCGACAAAATAATCAAACTATACATAGTAGAGATCCAGTTTCATATGCAAGTCTCTTTTTCCATTATTTAAAAAAAATGCCTTTGTAGCAGTTTTCAAAAGAAGAAACCAAAGTTATCAATAGTTATATGAAAAAAATGTTTTAAATCACTATTGTTTAGAGCAGTGGTTCCCAAACCTTTTTGGCCTACCGCCCCCTTTCCAGAAAAAATATTACTTAGTGCCCCCTGGAAATTATGAAACTATTTATTGAACTCAGAATAGAATGTAGTACAAAAAAAAGTGTGGCCATCGCCGCCCCCCTGGATTGTTGCCACCAGGGGGCGGTAGCGCCCACTTTGGGAATCACTGGTTTAGAGAAAGGCAAATAAAAACATCTCTGAGGTACCATCTCATATCTATTAGATTGGCTATTTTGATAGGTAAGAAAAAGGATAAATACTAGAGGGGATGTTGGTGGAGTTATAGTGGTCTAACCATTCTGCAGCAGTTTGGAACTATGCTCAAATGACAATAAAATGGGATGTATTAGTTGGCCAACAATACCACTACCAGCTCTGTATCTCAGAGACTGAAAGAAAAGGGAAAAGATCTATATATACAAATATTTATAGTAGCTTTTTTGTGGTGGCAAATAATTGGAAATTGAGGGGATGCTCATCAATTGAACAATGGCTGAACAAATTGGAATATTATGATTGTGATGGAATACTCTTGTGCTCTTTGACAAACAAGATTGTTTCAGAATAATCTGGGCAGACTTATATGAACTCATGTAAAGAGATGTGGGCAGAACCAAAAGAACACTGTACAAAGTAACAACAATATTACAAAGATAACCAACTGTTAAAGACTTAGCTACTCTGATCAAGCAAATGATCCAGGACAATTCAAAGGACTCATGATGAAAAATGCTTTCCATCTCCAGAGAGAACTGATAAACTCTGAGGGAAGATTGATGCGAACTTTTTCACTTACTTTTTCTTGCTTTTTTTTTTTTTCCAGTTACATGGCTAATATGGGAATGTGTTTTGCATGACTTCACATGTATAAGTGCTATCATATTGCTTGCCTTCTCAACAGTTGGGAAAGGGGCTGTAGGGAAGGTGAAAATTGGGAATTGAATTTTTTAAAGAATGTTAAAGTATATTTTTTAAAAGAAAGATTATTTTGGAGGTTGCTATATACTGTTTGTAAATAGTTGTTTATATATTGTTTCCCCTGTTAAACTATGAACTCCTTTAAAAAAATGCTTATTGTTTGTTAACTTTGTATAAGAAAAAGTGCATATGTGATTGCTTATTAAATTTTAAAATTACTTATTAAAAATTTAAATGTTATTAATCTGTCCCTCCCTCTGTACACTCCCACCATTGGGATGGGGGAACATTTTAAAAATACATATTCATGTACAATCTGGAAAAAAAAAATTTCATACTGGCTACATCCAAAAATACATGTTTCTTTTTGTATTTTAAATCAACCACCTCTCTGGTAGGAGATGGGTGACCTACTTCATCTAGTATGGCTTAATTCTCTCTGCATCAGTTCAAAATAAGGCTTTGAGATTTTCTCTGAAATTGTCCATTTTGACATTTCTTATGGCACAATAAATTTTTATTCCATTCATATACTGTACCTTGTTTCATCATTCTCTAATAGGGCATAGTCTTAATTGCCAATTTTTGACTATCACAAAAAAGAGATACTGTAAACATTTTTGTACATAAAATTTTATTTTTAGCTCTAAATTCTCTCCTTCCTCTTCTACTCATTGAAAAGGCAATAAAAATCACATAGATCCTTTTCCTATTTCTCTGGGAGTATAAACTTGTAGGGGTATAACTGGGTCAGAGGGTAGGCACAATTTCATTATTTTCTTAGCATATTTTCAAATTGCTTTCCAGAATGGTTGGATCAATTCATAGATCCATCAAAAGTAATTAATGTATATATTCTCCTACAGCCCTCACATGATTTATAATTTTCCTTTTTTTCCATCTTTACCATTCTGATGGATGTAAGATAGAATCTCAAAATTGCTTTGAGTCTTTAAGTTATTGGTAATTTAGAGCATTTTTTTCATATGGTTGTTGGTAACCTGGATTTCTACTTTTGAAAACTCTGTGCATTATTGGGAGATGGTTATAAGCCTTATATACTTAAATGAGTTCCTTCTATATCTTGGATATAAAATCTTTATCAGAGTAACTTGCTGCAAAGATTTTTTTTCCTAGCCTGGTTTCCTTTTTAACTACATTATATTTGTTTGTGCAAAAACTTTTCAACTTTACATAATAAAAACTGTTGATTTTATCTTATAGATCTGAAAGGTACTTTTTTTCTTGCTTCTCTAATTTGCTTATGTGTAACTTCTTTTATATCTAGGTAAAACAACCATTTTGAACTTATCCTCATATATGATGTGGTGTTGCACTAGACTTCATTTCGGCCTAACTAGGTTCTCTGTGTTTATCAAATATTAAGCTACTATTTCTTTTCTTGGCATGTTGATGACCTAATTTGTTCTGCTGATTGGCCTTTCTATTTAAAAAACAAGTACCAAATACTTTTAATGATTATTTCTTGACAGTATAATTGGAGAACTAATGTTAGATCTCCTTCCTTTTTAATTAAAAAAAATTATCCATGATATTCTTGATCTTTTATTTCTTCATATAATTTTTTTTAGTTCTATAAAATATTCCTTTGGTTGTTTGGTATAGTCATGAATAAGTGAAATAATTAGCACTACCATTTTTATTATATTTGCTTGATCTATGTATGAGCAATTAACACTTCTCCAGTTATTTAGGGATATTTTCATTTCTGTAAGTATAGTATTGTTGGATTCATATGGTTGTTAGATGAATCTTGGAAGATACACTCACAAATATTTTAGTTTCTATCATTATTTCTCTTTTTGCTAGGTTTCATTGTTAAAAGAAATCCTGATGACTTATAGAGACTTATCTCATACCTTGAAACTCAGTTAGTTATTGTTTCAAACAATTTTTAGATGGTTCCTTAAGACTAAGAACACTAGCATACCATAGAAATGCAATAATTTTGTTTCCTCTTTGTGCATGCTTATTATTTAATTTAATTTACATTTCCTTTTTTTCATCTTGTTATTATAGTGAACATTTCTAGCACTAGGTAAAACAGCAGAAGTGATAAACAGTATCATTGTTTTACCTCTGATTTTATTGGAAAGAACTTTTTTCCCCACTAAATATGTTTGTGCTTAGATTTCAGTGTTATTTACTACAGTTAAGGAAAAGTTTACTTGCTCCTGTGGTTTCTAAAGTTTTTATTAGAAATAGGTGTTTTATTGTATCTAAAGTCTGCAGCTAATGATTTATATAATTTATGTTAACAAGATTTATTATATTTAGAGTCTCCCCTACATGGACTCAATCATGTATTCCTGGTATTAAACCAAATTGGTCATAGTGTATAATCTTTCAAATATGTTATTGTAAATTAACTTCCTAACATTTTAAGTTTTTGCAACAATTTTTGCTTTTTGGAACAATGTTCTTTGGAAGTTCATTTACTTTTTATTCAATTTCACCTTCTGATATTGGGATACTTATGAATGAATGTATGTATGTATATGTACATATATACATATATATAAAATCTGTTTCTTCTTTTGCTAAAATGAGTATTTTATGTTTTTGTTAAATATTCATCTAGTCTAAGAGACAGAAGAGAGGATCAGTGGAATAGACTTGGGGTAAGTGACATCAGCAAGACAGTCTATGATAAACCCAAAGAGCCTAGTTTTGAAACCCAAAAAGCCTCGTTTTGGGGACAAAAACCACTATTTGACAAAAACTGCTGGGAAAATTGGAAAACAATATGGGAAAGATTAGGTTTAGATCAAAATCTCACAACCTACACCAAGATAAATTCAGAATGGGTGAATTGACTTGAATATAAAGAAGAAAACCATAAGTAAATTAGGTGAACACAAAATAGTATACTTGTCAGATCTTTGGGAAAGGAAAGATTTTAAAACCAAGCAAGAGTTAGAAAAATTACAAAATTTAAAATAAATAAGTTTGATTACATTAAATTAAAAAGGTTTTGTACAAACAAAACTAATGCAACCAAAATTAGAAGGGAATCAACAAATTGGGAAAAAAATCTTTATAACAAAAAACTCTGACAAAGGTCTAATTACTCAAATTTATAAGAAACTAAATCAATTGTACAAAAAAATCAAGCCATTCCCCAATAAAGAAATCAAAACTATCGATAAGCACATGAGAAAGTGTTCTAAATATCTAATAATTAGAGAAATGAAAATCAAAACAACTCTGAGGTACCACCTCACACCTAGCAGACTGGCTAATATGACAGCAAAGGAAAGTGGTGAATGTTGGAGGGGATATGGCAAAATTGGGACATTAGTTGCTGGTGGAGTTGTGAATTGATCCAACCATTCTGGATGGCAATTTGGAACTATGCCCAAAGGGCTTTAAAAGACTATCTGCCTTTTGATCCAGCCACAGCACTGCTTGGTTTATTCCCCAAAGAGATAATAAGGAAAAAGACTTGTACAAAAGTACTTATAGCCATGTTCTTTGTGGTGGCAAAAAAATTGGAAAATAAGGGAATGTCCTTTGATTAGGGAATGGCTGAACAAATTGTGGTATATGCTGGTGATGAATACTATTGTGCTCAAAGGAATAATGAACTGGAGGAATTCCACGTGAACTGGAATGACCTCCAGGAATTGATGCAGAGTAAAAGGAGTAGATCCAGGAGAACATTGTGCACAGAGACTGATACACTGTGGTACAACTGAACATAATGGACTTCTCTACTAGCAACAATGCAATGATCCAGAGCAACGCTGAGGGACTTATAAGAAGGAAAACTAGCCACATTCAGAGGAAGAACTGTGGGACTAGAAACACAGAGGAAAAACAACTGCTTGAACACATAGGCTCATGGGGATATTATTGGGGATGTAGATGCTAAACAATAACTCTAGTTCAACTATCAATAATATGATATTAGGTCTTGATCAATGATAGATGTAAAACCCAGTGGAATTGTGTGTTGGCTATGGGGGGTGGAGGAGTTTGAGGGAGAGGGAAAGAACATGAAACATATAACTACGGGAAAATATTCAAACTAAAAAAATTTAAATTAAAAAAATAAACAAACAAATAAATAAATATTCATCTATTTCCTCTTTATCCTTTTTGTTAGCATATACCTGGACAAAATAATTCCTAGGAACTACTTCCTTTTCATTATTGTAAATTCTCTTTCATTCCTGATATAATGTTTTTCCTATCTTTTTAAAAATCAGATTAGCTATTAATTTTATTCATTTCCCCCAAAAAACCTAGGTCCTATTTTTATCAATTCAATGGTCTTTTTATTAATCTTTAATTTTAGATAGTCTACTTTGCTACTTAGTTGGAGATTTCTGATGCTGTTCTGAGCTATATGCTCAATTCGTCTATTTGTTTTCTTTTGTCAATTAAAGTATTTAGAAATACAACATTTCCCCTTCTGAACCATATTAGCTGCAGCCCTTAAGTTTTGGTATGCTTCATTATTGACATTTTCTTTGATTAAATTTTTCATTGTTTCCTATAATTTGTTCTTCAACTCACTAATTTTTTAGAATTGTGTTATTTAGTCTCCAATTGCTTTTTAATTATTTCTTCAAGCTATCTTTATTGAATGTGATTTTTGGTAGCAAATGGCAAGTTCTGCTTTTCTATGTTTTGGTGAGGTCTTTTATGCTCCAATACAAGGTCATTTTTTTAAAGAGCTACATATAAAGGACAACTGATGGTTAACTGGATAGAGAGCCAGGCTTAGAAATAGTATGTCATGGGTTTAAATCTGGCCTCTGACATTTCCTAGCTGTATGACCCTGGACAAGTCTTAACCCCAATTGTCTAGCCCTTACCACTCTTCTGCCTTGAAAACAATACTTTATATTGATTCTAAGATGGAAGGTAAGGGTTTTAAAAAAAGACACATATAGCTAAGAGGTATAAAAATTTTATTGTATTTCTCCTTTTAATTCACTTTCTTTTTTAGATATTATTCTACTAGTTGCATATATACTTAGTATTGACATTAATAAACTATGGTGTCTTTTAGGATAATGTTATGTCAGTGCTAATCTTTTTTTTCTATATTTACTCTAGCTCTATCTGTAGTTTGGCTGAAGCACTGCATATTTTGCTCCAGTTCATTTTAGTTCTATGTGAAACTTTGGTTTCAAACATATTTCTTATAAGCAACATATTGTTGGATTTCATTCTCTATGTTCTACTTTTCTTTTCCGTTATATGGATGTTATCCCATTCACATTCAGGTTAGACTCAATTATATATTTTCCTCATCCTGTCCTCTTGTACTTTTTCTTCTTTTTATGCCCACTGCCCTCTTTAAAAATAAGAAGGTGGTAAAGGAGCTAGGATCTTCACACTGCTCCTTCCAACACTCAAATTTGGTTATGCTGATTCCATTTCCTCTCCTTTTTTCCCTCTTAGTCCCGTCAGTCCTTCTCTTGTCCCAGCCCCCTGACCATCCCTTTTGAGTTTCATGTATTTCTATATCAAAATCTAAGTTTGTGTATGTAATTGTATTCAATATTACTTTATCTGATTCAGATGAAAGTGAGCTTTATGGGATGTCTGTTCCCCCACCCTTTATTTCATGGTGAAGTACTCTTTATCTTATCAGCCTCTATTATGCAATAGTGATTTCATTTCCTTTCTTCCTCCTTTCTTCCCCAGTAGAGTCTCCTGTTCCTTCTATTTTTGTCTTTTCCTAAGCCTCATTCAAACAGAACAAAATGACTTATAGACTCTCTTGTCATTTTTACTTTTCTCAATGACACTTAAAATGTTATGGTTTTGAGAGGACATTTCCTTCTTATCCTCTTATTAACATGTAAAAAATTCATTCCTATGTATAAGTAACCCTTCCATATTGCAGGGATTAGGGGTACAATACCCCTAAGATCAGAAAATCTGCATAAAATTTTTTGGCTCTAGCTTCATACCAAAGAAATCTGGATCTTTTCTTTTTCTTTTATAGAGCATTTACAGTGGCTTACTGTAAAACCTGAGTTAAGTCACAGGCTACACGTGGATCAATGTTAATATTTCTAGCCTTTGTGTGTCATCTGCTAGTTTCTGACTTCTTTTCATAATTTTAATGTTTTACTTTTAACTTAAAAAATAAATTGTGTATATTTATGGTATTAAAAGATAAAATATACTGATGTTATACAATACTATACATATATTTTATGCACTTCTGAGTTTCTAAACTTTTTCTGTGCCATCTGTTGACCTTTGCATATTATCTGACTTCTGAAAAACTCTCAAAACATTCCCACTTAATTTCTTCTTTTTTTTTAAATCCTTACCTTCCATCCTTCCATCTTAGAATCAGCACTGTATACTGATTCTAAGGCAGAAGAATGGTAAGGGCTAGCCAGTGATGGGCAAACTATTCCCCGCAGGCCAGATCCAGGCTGTAGTTTGCCCATCACTGCCTTAAGCAATTCCCTAATCACTATACTTGGATGTGGGGGCTTAGTGATTAGGGAATTGCTTAAGGCAGTGATGGACAGACTATTGCCTGGATCTGGCCCACAGGGATTAGTTTGCCATCACTAGGCTAGGCAATGGAGATTAACTGATTTGACCTGGGTCACACAGCTAGTAAGTGTTTGAGGTCATATTTGAACCCAGGTCCCTAGGCCTGGTTCTGAATCCACTGAGTCACCTAACTTCCCCCTCCCATTTGATTTTTTTTTTTTAATAAAACCCTTACCTCCCGTCTTGGAGTCAATACTGTGTATTGGCTCCAAGGCAGAAGAATGGTAAGGGTAGGCAATGGGGGTCAAGTGACTTGCCCAGGGTCACACAGCTGGGACCTGTCTGAGGTCAGATTTAAACCTAGGACCTCCTGTCTCTAGGCCTGACTCTCAATCCACTAAGCTACCCAGCTGCCCCCATTTAATTTCTTATAATACTTGAAACAGCAATTTCTCGTGCTAACTCAAAATATCAAAACTTAATGAGGACGCACCCAGGGAGCTGGTTGGGCCCCAGGGTCTGTGCCCACCTCCCCAACAGCCCCCCTCCGGGCCCAGGGAGGCAGGACGGGCCCAGGGGCAACTGAGCCTGCCTGGCGGGGGTGGGGGGGTACCCCGCATCCCTTGTCTTCCCCCCCCCCCCCCCGTTTTGAGGTTATGATCTGCTCTGAGAGACGAGGCCGCGTTTATCTTTGTAAACACGAAACACTTTTTGCTTTCTCCGATTTTCTGTTAATGGCGAAAGAATGGAATAGAATAAAGTTTTACTGATTTTGAGACAAAAAAAAAAAACTTAATGAGGAAAGTTGTGATGTGGAGGGGATACTTGCAGTTTCTCTCAAGTAAACAAATATGTGTATGTTTTTCTTGGTACCTATGTTTCCATTTCAAAATGTCTACTCAGTTCTGGCCTGCTTTATAAGGAATGCTTTAAAATCCTCTGTTATATTAAAGATCCATTTTCCTTCTGTATGATTATACTTTGTTATCCTGGACAGACTGTCCTTGGTTGTAAGCCTTTCTCTCTTTTCTCTTGGAATATCATATTTCAAGCCTCCCCTCTCCTTTAAACTAGCAGCAGCTAATTCTTATGTGATACTTATTGTGGCTTTTTGGTGATTTTGGCTGCTTGAAGTATTTTTTCTTTGACCTAGAAAATCTAGATTTTGACTATAATATTCCTGGGAATTTTCCTTTTGGAGTTTTTTCCTAGAGGCAAACAGCATATTCCTTCTATTTTAACTTTACCTTTCAGTATTAAGAGTTCTGGGCAGTTTTCATATCAAATTTCTTGAAATATAGTATCTAAATGTTACTATAGGAGGTTTTTCAGACAATTTGATAATTCTTAGATTATCTCTCTTGGACCTAATTTCTAGGTTGTTATTTTTGCAATATCAATTCTTACTTGTTCACTTGCCCACAATCTTTTAACTTTGTTTCAATATTTCCTGTTGCCTTATTGTGTTGATGTGTTCTATATGGTCCAATCTAATTTTATGAGCCATTTAGTTCTTGAATGAAAATTTCTATCATTTGTTCCAAGATGTCAACCTTTCTTACCATTTTCTTCTTCCCTACTTATTCTATTCTGTCTCTTTTGCTTTATTTCTTCTAGATAGTCCTACAGTTTCTTTGGCCAAAACATTTTTTTTTCTTTGAGGCTTGTTGTGAGGTTTCCATTCTTTTCAGGGTTTATCCCTTGAGTGTCTCTCAAGCCAAGGTATTTCCTCATATTATTTAACATTTTCCTTGGTTTGTTCATCTCACCTGTCTTAGTGTCTAGGGTAGAGGACTTTGTACTTGCATCAGTCTTCTCAAATGAATTGTATGGACAGGGCTTGCCTGGTCCTGATTATGAAGCCATTCTTCAAGGAACTCTGGGGCTGCTCCAGGACTGGGAATTGTCTAAGGGAATCTTCTTGCCACCAGGCACCAGGACCTCCCTCTATTTAGGCTCTGTTTGGCATTTTCCTCCCAGTGCTTAGGCTTAGGGACTACCACAGTACTAAACGCCCTCCATGACTCAAGGGCTACTCAGGTTGTTTACTATCTTGAGTTGTTCTCCCAAAGCTGGACTTGAAGTCATCTGTGCCACAAAAGACCCTGCCTAGAACTCCCTGGGTCTGCTTTCTGCTATGGGCTTCAGGAATAGTTGAGTCTGGGCTAGAGTCACTGCTAGGCTCAGGCTGCTAGTGCCAAGTGGACCTAAGCAGAGTCTCCTGGGGCTCCACTTTCCACCAGGATTCTGGTTTCTACTTGTTTATTCCAGGGTCTCCATAGGACTTCAGGGATCATCCTATTATGGATTCCTAGGCTGGGTGGTAAGTCTATAGATGATTCTTCTTATTTCTTTGTCATTTTTATAGAGAAGTATTTCTAAGTCCCATTGGACTGTTTGTGGAGGATCTGAGATGTTCTATGTACTAGCAAGTCCCGATCTTCCCATATTCTCTATTCATATTTGTTGATATTTATTAAATTCATAAGGGGGAATATTTTTAAAAGGTAAGGAAAAACAGAAAGAACATGAAAGTGCAGAGAAATGGGATTTGTAAGGGGAAAATGTGATGGGAAAGAGAGAGAAAAAGTTAAAACAGAAGATACAGAAGATAAAAGGAGAAATACTAGTCAAGAAGAGGAAGAAAAGTGATAAAAGGTAGCAAAAAATAGGAAAAGATAAAGAGTAAGAAGCATATATAAAGAATGTGTTGCATATTTTTTTTAAAACAGCCTTTAAATCTCCAACCATACTTACAGTCTGAATGAGGCAAGGGCATCGAGCATAAAGCACAAACATGTGAGCATAAAGCACATCTCCAGAGTCCATCTGAAACTGTACATCACTCAGGTGGGGGTTGTTGACCATTGCACCAAAATCAGCAGACAGCAAACCAAGTGAGAGCTGAAAAAAATGAAAGGAATGAAAACACCCACTTTCTGCTTGTAATTCACTTCTCTAAGAAAGTGGATAATCTATTCCAACCAGTTTTACTACAACATAATAGTAGGATGATATCCATTATGACAAATGGAAGCTTCAGATTTAATTAATTTGTGTTATTCATAATAAATGCTTCAGAGAATAAGTATGCTGGCTATTTCTATAAAAGAAAAATAAAAGTTTTTCAAAGATGAACTGCTGGCCCTGCTGACCAAAATAGAAAGAAAATATATAGTGATGGCAACCCTTTCTTGCCTCTTTAAGTCAGTGTCAAGAAATTATTCCCATAAAATCCTCAGAGAAAATGCTTTGTGAAGAAGCAGATTATAAGGTTTAGTAACAAACACAATGAAAGTTAAACAAGTACAAATGGTTTTGGTAATGCTTTGGGTGGCAGGACAGAGACGATACTTATTGGCCTTCTACTGATAGCAAAAGCTATCATAGTTATAGCTGCCTAGAGGAAGAGAAATGATCTTCTTCTTCTTCTTCTTTTTTAAACCCTTACGTTCCATCTTAGAATCAATACTGTGTATTTGGCTCCAAGGCAGAAGAATGGTAAGGGCTAGGCAATGGGTGTTAAGTGACTTTCCCAGGGTCATACATCTAGGAAGTTTCTGAGGCCAGATTTGAACCGAGGACCTCCTGTCTCTAGGCCTGGCTCTCAACCCACTGAGCTACCCAGATGCCTCCAGAAGTGATCTTCTAGAGCAGAGGTTTCTTAACCTGGGATCTATGAACATGTTTTTAAAAATATTTTGCTAATTGTATTTAAACATATTAACTTTCCTTTATAATCTATTTTAAAACATTCATGGAAAGGGTTCATGACACAAAACAGTTTAAGAACTCCTATTCTTTAAGAACAGATATAAACCAACTTAGCAAGTTCCTTTCTTCATCCACATAAAAATACTACAGCTAAGAATAACATTTAAACCAAAGAAGATGTTGAGCTAAAAATTAATTATAAATTTTCATAACCTTTATAGCAGATTCACATTTGAAAAGTATTTGACATAAATTCTCTCATTTGATCCTCACAATAATCCTTTGAGGAAGGTAGTACTCTTCTTATTTCTATTTTATATGAGGGAGAACTAAGGCTGAGTTTGGTAAAGAGACTTTTGCCCAGCATCACACACTAAAAAGGAACTGTATGTAAAAGATTTATAGTTTCATATATGACCCTCTTTTTTTGGCTTTCTTTGTATGTGAAAGATTCACATTTGATAGTTTTCTAGCTCATAATTTTACAAGTTAAAAATAAGGAAAAAGAATGATAACATTTTCAAAAATAAACCCTTACTGAAGAGTTGCTGCTTCTTTGGTGTTTCTTCCTTTTGGATGATAAGACAAATCCAGTCAATGGAAGATCACAGGGGCCCAGATCTTTCCCTTATGGAAGTGCAGATGAAAAGAAAAATCACATTCTAAGCAAGAAAAAATAGCAAAATCAAATACTAGAACACACAGAAACATCCAAAGGCTAAAATAAGGCTGGGAAAGCCTTGAGTACTTCTGATGATCAGACTGCTTATTCACTTATGCTTTTAAAAAACACAATAACAAAAAAAAATTATGTTATATGGGATGGCTTTCAAAAAAGAGAAGAATAAAGAGGGAAATTAGGTGGCACAAAAATAAAGAAAAATAAAAACTTACTTTAAAAAGTTGCTTTACATATAGTATCATTTAATCATTACAACCACCTTACAAAGTTGTTAGTGTCGTCGTGATCTTTTCCATGAAGGGAACCAAGGCTAAAGGTTACTAGATTTGCTCAAGATCAGGGGTTAGCAAATGTTAGAGCTGAAATCTGATTTTAAGAGCAGTGCCCTTTTCACTATACAAGTGTTTGGCAAACTACAGCCCGTGGGCCACATGCGGCCCCCTGAAATGTTCTATCCTGCCATGACATTATTCCTAATCTGATGAATACAATGAGTAGGATACAATACAATGAAACTTTGAAAGAGTTGCCTTAGAATCAGACTGACAGATGAGCATTTCCTTTCCTTTGGCCCCCTTTTTAAAAAGTTTGTCCATCACTACACTATACCATAGTTCCTGGTAGATGAAATTTTCTTATCACATAAGTAGCACGAAATTAACATCTCACAAACCATTTTTTGTAGCCTGTCTTCCCTACAATAAGATATACTATTAGAAAAAAAAAAATAAGACCAGTCTAAACTATTACTTGCGCTTAGGAAAAAAAATCTCCCCCCCTCCCCCGGTTGAGGGATATAAGCTTAGCCACAATTGCTCATTTCATATTTAACTGTACTGGCTAAAATGCATGCAACTATAGAAACTAGGCTGCCGTCACGTGCAAGTGTGACAAATCTGAAATTTCAAAGTAGTATAGAACTGCCTACGCCAAGAAATAATCTCCATAGACATATTGACTCCATAGCCAAAGTCAAATCAATAATGCATCTCTGGAAGGCTGTGGAGAACTGAACTAACCACAAATGTCTTACCTGGTGAACTTCTGGAAAGGGTTTCAGCGCTGCTATTCCATTGCGTGAGAGTCATTCCTTCTCCTGCCAGATCCATAAGGACCTGCAGAGTCTGATGGTCTTTTTGGCTACAGGAAAGTGACTGCCTTCTGGAATTAAGCTCCTCTGCGATATTAGAGTAAAAGCCTTCAGAAGGTGGATCACTAGAGGCAGACAGCTGTTGCACATCTGGCTTGGATTGGCTAACTGCCAATAATGGCAGAATAGGCTCCTTTACTGAAGTCTAAAATAAACCAAAAACTGATCCAATTACATTATTATATTCATCAATGTGGTTGTGCAGCTATAAGTAGGTGCAATAAGCATTATCCCTATGCTACAGATGATGAAATTGAGTTGAAGGGAGGGAACTCACAAAAAGGAGATCTCATGTCAATTAAATATCAGATGGAGATTTGAACTCAGTTCTCTGACTCTTAAGTTCAGCACCCTTTCTACAATGCTACCTCCTCTACCACCAAGAAGCTAAACAATAGCCCACATTTCTATAGAGCTTTAAGATTAACAAAGTGCTTTATTCACAACATACTTGTGAGCTATGTGGTGTAAGTGTTCTTTTATACCTGAGGAAACTGAGGCTCAAGAGAGGGTACATGACTTTCCTACGGTTAAATAACTAGTGAGGAGCAGAGCCAAGACTGAAGTCTTCAGATTCCATGTCCAGGGATCTTTCTACTACACTATAATTTCTTATAGGAAGCTAACACACGAGAAAAGAAACTTACTCCTCTTTGGTCTCTAATAATTTACTCCACATACTTTTCTTTCTCTTTTTGATTTCTTACCTTCCTTTCCTTCTGTGAATAGACTTTAATCACAAGGCTTTTTATTCTGAGTACAATAGGAGGATAGAGTTAAGAGAGCAACAATACTGATATGTTTTTGTAAAATGCCCTTAGGTAAAAATTTAGTTCTAGGAAAAACATCAGAAAGGAAAAAAGTTCCCAGAGAAATCTAAATGACCAATGGGTGATAGGCTACAAGTGTTGGAAGAGTCTTGAGAGATCTCCTACCTATCTTTCTGATTCCATAAAAGACTATCCCAAAACTCAACTACCTGATTATAGAACTTATACCCAAGAAAGTACCTTAGAGGAAGATGCAATTAAGCCACATATCTGTAGTGATTCTGATCTGGAAAATCAAAGGCATGCCTACTTGGGAGAAATCAAAATTGAATGAAGGAGGGAGACAAAATCTCACATACCTCCTTCCTTTGGTACTACAACTACTATAGCATATTCTGACTGTCATTTTAAAATAAGGCCATTAACATATCATAAACCCTACTCACTACAGAACCCTATTATAACATTACCATCTTAATTATTTGTGAAATGAACCAGATGGGCAGCCTCTATCGGAATAAACCATGGAGCTTCAGTAGTATTAATACTCAAGTGTTAGTCTGTTTATCATGCTAATTATAAGTTTGTTCCCATGGAAATGCCATGTGGCTATTTCACCTAATATCGTGTACCAATTAATATTATGTCAGTGAATCTGTATGTAAACCAGAGTTACATACATAGTCATATTAGCTGCAACTGGATAGGAATAAACATCAGACTCATCTCATGGGCCCTTTCCCTATAAAATAAGCATTTTATAGACAGAAAAACTGATTTCTAAAATAAAGTGCTTTACTCCAACCTGCACAATCGATGGCAGAGCAGGGAAATGTCCTACCCTCCCAGTAAAACTCTATACCCATTAGTTCCTCCCTATACAACTCTTGAGGATATGGTCATAGGAAAATCTCACCTTCATAGGCTTCCAGGGTAAAATACAAGGGTTTAATCCTGTGGCATAAAAAGATTCCTGAGGCCAAACTTCTGTCAAAGAGCTGCCCTTCCATAGAATGCCTTGTTTTTCTTCAGGCTGTGGCAGACACCAATGTGCCTTACCCATCTCTTCCTTCAAAATTTTGCTCAATGGAAGTGGTGGAGTGCTGGATAACACTAATTCCTCTGTGAGTAAAATAGCAATTCTATCCTGTATCTGTTGAAGATAAGTCTCTGAATCCTGAACTAACAATTGAGGTGGGGAAACAAGTTTCTTCTTCCGACTTTTCTTCTCTAAAGATAAATATAAAACAATTTGGATTAATAAGAATGGACACACTGACAATGAAACCTGTACAGCAACGTATTCTGAATGAATAAAATGAAAAAAAGACCTAAGACCTGTTAGGAGCCAATGCAGTATTACTCTCATGTACCTGATCCTGGCCTTAAGTTGTTTGAAAACACATTTCCAAAATTATCATTTGTCACAGTCTTAGACTGTTCCATCAGGGAATGGGACATTGCCATTGCAACAAGAAGGTCCTCTGACATGGCCTCTGTCTTGGTTGTCTTACGCCTTTTCTGTGGTTTCTTTTCATTGGTTGACCCTTTCCTCTTTGATCTGCCAGATGGCGTGCTGAAGACAAAAAAAGTTAATAAGGATTAGAGTAATGAATTACTTTATAATGTTCCACTATTCAAAACTTTAGAAGGCAACAAGGCTTACTCTTATCCATGGAAATCTAACAAAGAGGACAGCAAGAATAGAGAGTTCCCAAGAAAACTTTAGTGTTGAAGATCATCAGAAAGCCCCAGTGTAGTGAACGTGCCCCAGTGCCCCCTGAGACCTAGGGGCTCACAAGTTTCCTAACATTCTGTCCTGAGATGCAGCCCTTGGAACCTCAAAGATTCAGGGAGGCCTAATCCTGGGAGGAACAGGTGGGCATGGGAACCCAGGAGGGAAAGGGCAAGACTAAGCGGCCTAAAAGTAGAACAGATACTGAAGTCTGACTCTGGAACAAAGCCCCAATTCAAAAACCAAAGCTGGAGTGTTAATTTAAAAAAAACAACACTGAACAATATAAAAAAATAATTGTGTTTCCACCTATGAGACAATACACCGAAGTACAAGGGTTAAAAAAAAATAATTGTGAATGTAAATCCATAACAACTGCAAACATAGCTGCAAAAGGAAGAGTATATGTCCCACAAGAACTATATGAATATCTAGAAGAAATGAAGTAACTAATTAAAAAATTAAATTAAAGCTTTGGAGAAAAGAATTAAAAGGGAATAAGTGACTTAAAAGAAAAGGTAGTTCTTCCCTAAGAAAAGGACTCCCTGAAAACCAGATGGAACCAAACAGAAATCAAATACTCCATGATACAATGAAATGTTAAAAACAAACTAAAAAACAGAAAACAAAAAACAAAAAACAACAAAAGAAAACATATCTGATATCAAAAAGAAATGACATAGAAAAGAGATCAAGGAAAGATAATGTAAGAAACATTAGAGGGGGCAACTGGGTGGCTCAGTGGACTGAGAGCCAGAATTAGAGATGGGAGGTCCTAGGTTCAAATCTGGTCTTAGATACTTCCTAGCTGTGTGACCCTGGGCAAATCACTTGACCCTCATTGCCTAGCCCGTACCACTCTTCTGCCTTGGAACCAATACATAGTATTGACTCTAAGACTTCTTAAAACCTAATCATTGCTTTCACTAGAGTAAATTAGGTATTAGGCATTCTCCAATAATCCAATAATAGAACCAGAAGGTAAAGTAAAGAAAGAATTTACAAACTATCTCCTCTCAAAAGGACATCAAAAGGAAAAGTCCCATGAATATAATTGTCAAAATTTACAGCTCTCACATAGAAACCAGAGAAGATCTTGGAATATGTTATTTCAAAAGGCAAAAGATATGACCTTACAATTAAGAATAATTTACCTTGTAAAATCAAATATTATCCTAAAGGGGGGTAGGGCAGTGTTAATAAAATAGAGACGTTTTAAGCATTTTCTGATAAAAAGAACCAAGATAACTAGAAATTTTGAAATGTAAGCATATAAGTTCAGATAATCTAACAAAAGTAATTTAATTAAGCAATCAGAGCTGGATGATGATATAACTAATATTCTAATAGGAGAATAAGGCACAAGTGACTCTTTAGATCCTTAATACCTTCAAATGGTATTGAGGAAGTTAAACAGAAAAAAACCAAAAAGGTAGACTTGTTCTTTTTGAGTGTTTGAAGGGTGGGGTGGGATGGGGGAGCCCAGAAGGGTAAAGAAGGAATACATAGTATAGAAAAGAGAAAGAAGGGGAGCAGAACTTGATATTTCCCATAATTATGATGTAAGATAAGAAGAATGTACAAACTTAGAGGAAGAGGTGGAGGAGTAGACATGAGCCTTACTCTTATCTGACTGAAACAAAGAGAGAAGTGATAACCACAAGGTGAAAAGACATACTTTTCTTTCTCATTTCTTTCTCTTTATTAAGGGTAAGGAGAAATGATGCATCTAAAAAAAGGCCAGTGAAACATTTTTTAAAATGCATAGAAGTAGGGGCAGCTAAATAGCAAAGTGGATAGAGCGTCAGGCCTGGAGTCAGGAGGCTCTGGGTTTGAATATGATCTCAGATACTTCCTAGCTGTGTGACCATAAGTCACTTAACCCCAACTTCCTAGTCCTCACCACTCTTCTGTCCATAGTTAGTGTCACTTCTAAGACAGAAGATAAGGGTTTAATAAGTAAATAAATAAAATTCATAGAAGTTAAGAAAGAGGCACAAATGAATAGGATAGATTCAAAAGTAATAAGTAGAATTTATTGTATACTCTAAAGAAAAGAAAGTAATGGGAAATGGAAATTCATAGCTACATTTAAGAGCCTTCTTTATATATCTTTAAAACCTTTACCTTCCATTTCAGAATCAATAACAAATATTGGTTCTAAGACAGAAGAGTGGTAAGAGCTAGGTAATGGGGGTTAAATGACTTGCCCAGGGACACACTGTTAGGAAGTGTCTAATGCCAGATTTGGACCCAGGTACTCCTATCTCTAGGCCTAGCAGTCTATCCACTGAGCCACCTACCTACCCCTAGAGTCCTCTTTATGTATTGTGATATATACATAGAAATCCTCTTTTTTGGTGTTTAAGTTCAAAATGAAACATGAAATATGTTTTTAAAACAACCTTAAATAATTGAATTTAAAGCTTCAAGATGGCATTCCCTATACTTGAACCTAGCAACATTATCAACTGACACAACTTAGTCAACATACTGGCCTGGTTATCAGGTTTTCTTCATTAATTTTGGCTGAAGGATCATAATTGATGGGATTTTCTGGGTGAAGGAGTTATAATGGGCATTTGAGACTAGAAATAGAAATGGGCTAGAGGCAGAAAAAACTAAATAAAGCAGCAACACTTAAAATTATCTTTCAGTGTCACATCTAATCATTGCTTTCACTACAGTAAGTTAGGTATTAGACATTCTCCAATAATTGAATGAATGTTTTTGAACTTCACTACATGGGGTGGGTGAAAAGGACTCTGGTCTAATACTTGTGGAGTCCAGGATGTTATAAGGGGATTTTTAGGAAGTAATAAGGGAATCTTGCAGAGATGTAATAAGGGACTGAAGCTAGGATAATAAGGGTTTAGGCTATAGGTAGTAGCTGGTTGGAATAGGGAATAAGGCAAGGCAAGGGATCCAAGGCTGGAGGTAATCAAGGGAATAGACTAGGTAGTAGGGAAATTAAGGCAATATGGCAGATGAGGAAGGTACAATGATGAAGGTTGGTAGTTGAGGTGGTAGGAGAAATAAGGGAATGCCTGAGTTTAGGGAATATAACACTGAGGTACCAAGGGTTGCAAGAGAGAGGATGAATTAATCTAAGGCAGGCAATAGCAGCAGGGAAACACAGACTGGATACTCAGGTTAGAGACAAAACACTGAAGGGAAATAGACTGAGCCCTTCAAGTAAAAGGACACTTTACAGAGCCAGGTTAGAGCCAGCCAAGAACTGCTTGAAATTGACTTGAGGTTTCTAGTCAATTTCACAGGAAGGGACTAGAGGCAGTATTGAAGTTACACTTCCTCCCAAAATGGATACCCTCAGCTTCCCTCAAACTCCAGAGAGTATGTTATTCCTCTCTCTCCTCTTCCCTCTCTTATTAATCAACTAATGAAGTAGCCAAAAGGTTTTGATTAAAGACCAACGGGGTTTATTGTCTTCTAGGGTAGATTGGGACCGGGTAGAGGATACAAGGTAGCCCTAACAGCCGCTTAGAGAAACTTCAGGTGGGGGAAGGGAGGCAAGAATGTGAGACTGAGAAAGGACCTGCCTTAACTCAGCTCTCAGGTTTGTAATCAATGGAGTTAGGAAAGTTGGATACAATGATTCAATAGATAATTTGTTACAAGGGTAAGCCCTATTTGACTATTTAAAATATCAAGTTTAAACTAACACTTTGAACTACCCTCCTTTCAAACCCTCACAGAAATTCAGGCAGGGAAGGTAGGTTAGGGAGATTCAAAGGAAATAACTAAGCTAACAAATTTTGAAGAGAAAAGCTGCAAAATATAGGCCAGGTTTCAATTCAAAGAAGGAGCTCAGATGGACCCTGGTTCTCTCCACGAGTTCCCAGGACCAACTGTCCTTTTCCCAAGATTCTAAACTCCTTAACTGACAGAAGAACTCTGCAAAGCCTGCAAAACTGTTATGCCCCCTCTCTGCACCACAAGGATGGCATTCAAAATCCCCTGGACCAACTTGAAAGATCCTGGAGAAAGTCTGTGCAACCTAAATCCAATAAAAACTCTGTAATTCCACCAGAAATTTCCATTATAACCTGGAGTCTTTCAGCCTACTTAAATGACCTTTACTTAGTGTGTCCTGTATAAAAGTTATCCTTTTGGGCAATGTAGAAGGAAGCAAATGGGATCAGAAACCACAACCTGAATATAAAATGAAATCAAATATATAGCTGTAGAATTCTTCCTCCAAACTGTATCTGCCAGCTAGGTGGTGCAGTGAATTGAGTGCCCAGCTTGAAGTCAAGAACATTCATCTTCTGAATTCAAATGTGGCTTTATACTTATTAGCTATGTATTACTGGGCAAGTCACTCAACTCTGTTTGCCTCTCTTTCTCCATCTGTAAAATGAGCTAGAGAAGGAAATGGCAAATCACTCTAGTGTCTTTGTTAAGAAAACTCCAGGGGGCAGCTGGGTGGCTCAGTGGATTGAGTCAGGCTCAGAGAAAAGAGGTCTGGGATTCAAATCTGGCCTCAGATACTTCCTAGCTGTGTGACACTGGGCAAGTCACTTAACCCTCATTGCCTATCCCTTACCACTCTTCTGCCTTAGAATCAATACATGGGGGGCAGCTGGGTAGCTCAGTGGATTGAGAGTCAGGCCTAGAGATGGGAGGTCCTAGGTTCAAATCTGACCTCAGACACTTCCCAGCTGTGTGAACCTGGGCAAGTCACTTGACCCCCATTGCCCACCCTTACCACTCTTCCACCTAGGAGCCAATACACAGAAGTTAAGGGTTTAAAAAAAAAAAAAGAATCAATACATAGGATTGATTCTAAGATGGAAAGTAAGGGTTTAAAAAACAAACTCCAAATAAGGTCACAAAGAGTCTGACATGAAATGACTTAACAACAAATGGCTTCTGCACCCTTGCTGAAGTATTCAACAAAAAGTTCAATGTTCCTTTAAGAACATCAAATTATTACTGTTTTTACTAATAATGAAGCTCTTCATATGTATATTTGCCTTTTTTCGTTCTGTATTTAAAAAATAAGACATTTTTACCTATGTGAGACATTTTAGATGTATTTTTATTATACAAAGGAATGGCTTAGATAAAGCCTCAAAATGACTAATATGGGTAGGTCCAGACAACTTTGTTTCTATCATCATCTTTTGTTGGTACTAGCAGGTGCCAGACATCATTGTGATCAATACCAACATTTATACGTTGATGGACCAGGTGAAAAAAGGTAACTGCCTTTGTCCCCTTATCCCCTACAACCAAATTCTCCCTGATTTTTGCTTGAGCATTAGCAGAAAAGAATTCTCAAATAAAAATGAGCCTGATAAACTTAGCTGAATTAAATACTGAAACCTATTGTATACAGTAGAGGAGAAAACCTTACTTTGCCCTCAGATTTGAGTTGTCTCTACTCCAGAAAAGAGAACTTATTTTCCTAATTGCAATCAAATTCTACTATACTAGCATTAAAACGGTTAATTCATGCAAATATCTTTCTGAGGGACTCCAAAAATTCTATTTAAAATTCAAGTGATTGAGAACTGTTGTCACATCTGGCTGATCTGCAATTCTGGCAATTTGCCTAGTATTAATAGATAGGAAATTTGCCTAGTATTAATAGATAGGAAAGTGGGGTTGTTTATATTAAAGGGGAAACTTTACAGTTCAACAAATTAAATTGCATAACCACATGAATCCTTTGTCATTTGCATCTCACTTAGGATGATGAGAGACAAAGAACCATATGGAAGGGGCAGCTAGGTAGCTCAGTGGATTGAGAGTCAGGCCTAGAGATGGGAGGTCCTAGGTTCAAATCCGGCCTCAGACACTTCCCAGCTGTGTGACCTTGGGCAAGTCACTTGACCCCCGTTACCCACCCACTCTTCCACCTAGGAGCCAATACACAGAAATTAAGGGTTTAAAAAAAAAAAAAGAAAGATATGGAAGGGCTACCACTAAATGATTCCAGACAAATAATTTCAAATTTAAAAGCACCCCAGAGGACAAAAATCTATAATATGCTATTTGTTTCTTATGAGGATGGTTTATTCCCTCCTCAAATAATTTACTCTTTAGTAAGAATCATGTGTCAACTTAATACTTTAAAAAAGGTGGCCCTGCTGCAATGGGGAAAAGTTAGAAGCCTTCCCAATAAGATCAGGGGTGAAGCAAGGATGCCCATTATCACCACTATTATTTAATATTGTATTAGAAATGCTAGCTTTAGTAATAAGGAAAGAAAAAATAATTAAAGGAATTAAAGTAGGCAATGAGGAAACTAAACTATCACTCTTCTCAGATGATATGATGGTATACTTAGAGAATCCTAAAGAATCAACTAAAAACCTAGTTGAAATAATTGATAGCCTTAAAGTTGCAGGATACAAAATAAATCCACATAAATCATCAGCATGTCTGTATATTACCAACAAAAATGCCTGGGAATCTACTTGCCAAGGCAAACAGAAATTATATGAGCATAATTACAAAACGCTTTTCACACAAATGAAGTCAGACCTAAACAACTGGAAAAGTATTAATCGCTCATATGGGTAGGCCGAGCTAATATAATAAAAATGTCAATTCTACCTAAATTAATTTATTTATTCGCTGCCTTGCCAATCAAACTACCAAATAATTATTTTACAGAATTAGAAAAAATAAAAACAAAATTCATCTGGAATAACAAAAGGTCAAGAGTATCAAGAACTAATAAAAAAAAAATGTGAAGGATTTACCAGATCTCAAACTGTACTATAAAGCAACAATCATCAAAACAATCTGGCACTGGCTAAGGAATAGAATGGTAGATCAATGGAGCAGATTAGATACACAGTATACAAGAGTAAATGACCTTAGCAACCTAGTGTTTGATAAACCCCAAAATTGCAGCTTTTGGAATAATAACTCGCTCTTTAACAAAAACTGCTGAGAAAATTGGAAAACAATATGGCAGAAGCTAGGCATAGACAATATCTCACACCTTATATACCAAGATAAGATCAAAATGATATGTTTTAGACATAAAGAATAATACCATAACTAAATTAGGGGAATACAGAATAGTTTACCTGGCAGATCTTTGAAGAAGGGAAGAATTTATGACTAAAGAAGAGATAGAGAATATTATAAAATGTAAAATGAATAATTTTGATTATATTAAATTAAAAAGGTTTTGTATAAACAAAACTAATCTAACCAAGAGTAGAAAAACTGGGGGAAAATTTTTATAACAAATATCTCTGATAAAGGTCTAATTTCTCAAATGTATAAAGAACTAAATCAAATTTATAAGAATATAAGCTTTTCCACAACTGATAAATGGTCAAAGAACATGAACAAGCAATTTTCAGATGAAGAAATCAAAATCGTAAATAATCATATGAAAAAATGTTCTAAATCACTCTACTAGGATTAATTAAGCCATAGGGCTAATGAGGACCATTTGGAGTAACTGGGATCTTAGCAGCTAAGGACAGGGTAAAGAATAGTGGGCAAAGTTTCTTTAAGGCCAGACAGAATCTTGGGAAGGGTGCCTATTGGAATTCTGGGTAGCCTGAGTGAGGTGGGTTTTCCAACTGTCTATGGACTCCTGGAGGTTTTTTCCGTAGGAGGAGGCTGGTGTTTCGGTTCCCTGTAACACTGAAAAAACCCAGTGGCAGGTGATGGAGAAGAAGAGGTTGGAGCTTCTAGACTAAGTTTGTGGGGGAAATCAACAGAAAAGAGAAAGAGAGAGACTGTTTTCCTTTGTGTGTTTGCTGAGAGGGCCAAGCCATTTTCTAGCCTGTTTAGGCTGAAAAGCCTAGGTAGGCCAGGAAGGGCTGGCAGGGGGCAGACAGTGAATAACCAAACTGATTTAAAGCTGAAAGAGATCTAAGGAGACAGTAAACTTATTTATATAACTGAGAGGATTAGTAATTAGCATAGCTGATTTAGTAGGAGGGGATGTGGCAAAATTGGGACACTAATGCATTGTTGGTGGATTGGGAACTTGATCCAACCAGTCTGGAAGGCATTTTGGAACTATGCCCAATGGACTCTAAAACTGCATTCTTTTTAATCTGGTAATGCCACTACTGGGTCTATATACCAAAGAAATAATAACAAAGAGGAAAAGACCTACTTGTACAAAAATATTTATAGCTGCTCTTTTTATGGTGGCAAAGAATTGGAAATGGAGAGGATGCCCATCAACTAGGGCAGTGATGGGCAAACTTTTTAAATAGGGGGGCCAAAAGAAAGGAAATGCTCATCTGTCAGTCTGTTTCTAAGGCAACTATTTTGAAGTTTCAGTGTATTATATCCTACTCATTGTATTCGTCAGATTAGGAATAATGTCATTAGGCAGACAGAACATTTCAGGGGGCCACATCTGGCCCACTGGCCATAGTTTGCCCATCACTGAACTAGGGAATGGCTGAACAAATTGTGGTATGTGTTGGTAATGAAATACTATTGTGCTATAAGAAATGATAAGCAAGATGTTTTCAGAAAAAGCTGGAAAGATCTGCTCAAATTGATGCAAATCAAAATAAGCAGAACTGAGAGAACACTGTAAACAATAATGTCAATATTGGATGATGATTATCTGTGAAAATTTGGCTACTCCAAGAAATGCAATGATCTGGGACAATCCTGAAGGATCTTTTTTTTTTTAAACCCTTACCTTCCGTCTTGGATCAATACTCTGTATTGGTTCCAAGGCAGAAGAGTGGTAAGGGCTAGGCAATGGGGTTTAAGTGACTTGCCCAGGTTCACACAGCTAGGAAGTGTCTGAGGCCAGATTTGAACTTAGGACTTCCCATCTCTAGGCCTGGCTCTCAATCCACTGAGCCACCCAGCTGTGCCCTCCTGAAGGTCTTACGACAGGGAAGGCTATCCACCTCCAGAGAAAGAACTGTGACAGTTGTCTTTCACATTAGTATATTTTTGGTTTTATTTTGGTGTTTTGATTATGTATGACTTTGCTCTTAAAACAATGACCAATATGGAAGTATGTTTTGCATGACAATAAAAAGGTGACCCTGTATATTTGATTGATTTCTCAAAAATTTTCTCTATAAAATAACAAGCTATACTTCCAGTTTTAATGAAATAAAGGATAATATCATATCATTATTGAGCTTCTTCACTATTTTTCTGGCTCACCTTGATGCTGATGGGAAGCACTCATCAGGCTGAAATGTCTGAAGCCTGACTGCTTGGACTAGTTGCTGTGGAGAAACTTCCATCTTGATTGCACATTGTTTCAAATGACTATTTCTGCTCTTTAAAGTAGTGAATGGTTTGCCACAAATTGGGCATTCTGGGATCTTAGGTGCAACAGAGATAGGTTCCAATGATTTTTCTGACTCATCTAAGCATCTACAGAAGAAAACCCAAAATAAAAATTCCATTATAACATAATGCATTATGAAAAAGATCTAGATATGCTGGTCAATCAGGCATGAAAACATTTTACAACAAATAGTAAAAGTCTGATATAAATTGTGTGCACAGTTGTAAAGAATCTCTGTACAAGAATTAAGTAGTCTTTAAGACTTATGATGTTATGAGGTTAGGAGAAGGAAAGTAGAATTTCATTCAGTGATATTTCCATTAACAAGTGTTCTTTTCACAAAGTATAATTAATATTAATGTTGTAAAGCTTCCAAGATCAATATCATGGTGAATAACTGATTTTAATTTTGTTACAGCCCTGAGGTGGCTGTTAATCTAAATGGTAAACTAGAGATGTAACAATGTAAGCTGACCGAACCTGTTAACATGTTGTTCCCTTCGAGTAGCATTCATTGCTGAGAGATCCTTTTGACATATTTGGCAGAAAAATAAACCCTCCTGCTCCAGACTATCAGCATTCTGAGGGGTCTCCTGGCCAAATTCCTGCTGCAAAGCCAAGGCCAGAGCTGCATCACTCTCAGTCACTGAAAGTCCTGGAACATTTCCTAGGAAAAAGAAAAAAAACCCTCTTAAATGGGAAATTTCTCTCTAGAAATTTATATTTTTAAATCATGGCATCATAATGGCAGTAGGGGAGGAGTAGCTAGGTGGCTCAGTGGATTGAGAGCCAGGCTTAGAGATGGGAGGTCCTAGGTTCAAATCTGGCCTCAGGTACTTCCTAGCTACATGACCCTGGGCATGTCATTTTAAACCCCCATTGCCTAGGTCTTACCACTCTTCTGCCTTGGAACCAACACATAGTATTGATTCTAAGATGGAAGGTAAGGGTTTAAAAATATAATGGCAGGAGGGGCCTTAGAGATAATCTAGTCTAATCTTTTCATTTTATAGATAGTTTTTTAAAATATTTTCTTTGCGACCCCAATCAACACTGAGGAACTTTAGACTATAACATTAGTTCACTAGCTAAAATTTTATAAGTCAGGTAATATATTCTGCAAAATAATAAATGGTTTAATCTTGGTCCCAGCCTAAAGAGAAGGAAGCATATTTCCTCCTCTCAATAGATAAGTATTAAATTTACTAAAATGACAGTTTACTGTGATTTATTAAGGGTGAAGTTTGTGCAAGATGAAGATAAATGGTTTAAAAAATTAAAGAAAAAAATGGTAAATGGCTCCCTCTAATTTCACGTGTGGCCAAATGATAGGCCAGTGAGTACCACTAAGTAGAAAACTATATGCACCAAATTAAGTGACTAGAAACTTTGACTACTGCAATACTAAGGCTCTAAATTTCCAGGGCCTGCCAAGAATTTCATGAGGGCAAAATACAGGAATAATAAATCTAAAGCACTTGCCTTTTATCTTCCTTCTTTCAGATAATATATAGTTATAGACACTAATTTGAGACTGGGAAGCAACTGTTCTCCAAATCTAAATTATTTTCTTGAATCTCACTCTCTAATAGTATGAAGTTTTTACATCTCAGTCACAAGGGGCAAACTTTGAATCTATTTGACTGAAATTCTTCCCTTATTTAAAAGACAAAATATGATTGATATCTGGAGGACAACAACATCATCTGCATGATATATCTGATATACATCAATGACATAAACAATTCTATTCTTGAGATGGCTCTCCAAAAAATCCATCTCCATAAACAATGTTAACACTGACTATTGCTCTACGTCTAACACTAGACTGATTAAACCATGCCTTCTCCATTTATATTCTCTTAACAGAAAGGTGGATTCACACTGCTTAGGGTGTAAAGAAAAATGGAAACCACTTCAAAGAAGCTGAGAAAAGATACCAAGAATCTTATCTTTTGTTCCCTAGTTGTAACTTCTTGACTATTCAGAAGATACATTACCATTATTCAGGGTATCCTCCTCCTGACTGGATTTTGGAGCATTTTCTTTAAGTATGGTCTCAACTGAACAACTTTCAGGGTCATGTTTCAATTTTTCTGGACTTGTTCTCTTGAACTGCTGCATTTTTTGCAATACCAACTCTGCTGCCCGAGGTTTGGAGACACTTGGTAACAGAGTAGTCAAACAGAATGATTCTGTCTGAGAAGAGTCATCTGGAACACCTACTAATGGAAGAAAATATTTAAAACTATTCCTCTTACGTGGAATAATACAATTCTGTTCTAAAATACAAGGTAAAGCAATGGGATTTTAAGAATGGCCTTCACTGACATATTCTCTGACTCCTAAATCTGAATAGGAGTCTTTATTAACAAAGGTTTTGGAGCTTTCCTCACATATCTAGTACTGATACTAACCTAAATGTCCAGCCTTTTGCATCTCTAGAGTTCCTTTTCTTCTAAAGATGGCAAAATATTTCAGGACATCATCTAAGCTTCATGACATCTCTAAGAGATAAGTTGTACTGATAAGTTAAGAAACAACAGTGGTAAATATGACTTACCCAAGAAAAATTAAGGTGAGAGCTAAAAATTGAACCTGGAAGTCTTTATTCTTGATACACTATTCTAAGAACCCCATAGCTCATTTCTCAGTTATTCATGATTAAGTATGTATGCATGCCTGAGAACCAAAAGCACTGTGGTAAAGGGAAAACAATTACAGAATGAGAAGATAAATTAAAGTCAAACTAGAGAAGTAAGGAGATAATTAAGAATTTCTAAAGAATATGATTCCTCCTGGATACATTCAAGTGACATAGTAGAAACACTTTCTCTGTTCTAAATTAATTAAGTCATACTAATTTACTGAATTTCAGAATCAGACATATGTAAAAGAATAGTTTATCTTCATGACCACATAATTTCTATGCAAATATAGTCATTTTTAATGTAATATTACCACAGTGTAATATTACTATAGAAAATCTAGAATGAGAAGAGTCTCAAAGGTAAAATTTATATGAAGCAACATTAGTAGTAGTAGTAACAGAATAGTATTTTTCCATGCAATACTTTTTAGTAAGAGTTTTTATTTGGTTACCTGTCTGGTTTTTTGGTTGACTCAGTTGTGGCACAGGCTCTTTCTGGGTAGCTGCAAGTATGTCTTCTTCTCTTTCTGAAGTGGGAACCACTTTACTTTCATGGGAAGTGACTTCACATTTTCCTTCATTCCCTGGTGCCAGACCTCTCTCCCCCAGCTTCGTTTTCTTTCCTGTAGTGGCATGGCTGATTTTGGTCTTAGGAGGAAGTTTTGTCCTTTTCAATTTGCTTTTTGTTTGACAGCTACTTTCCTCTTCCCGAGTCCTTGTTTCTCCCCGGCCTTCTTTGACCCCTTTCTTTCTCACTCTTCGCAACAGTTTGGAGCATAGTTCATTAAAATCATCATCTGACTCATCCATCAACTGTTTTTTAACACATTCAGATTTAACACATTCAGATATCCAAAGGAGAATCAGTACACACATGCATAGATGAGAATATGAGCAAAATTGTGAGTATAAATCAATTTAAATCTTGTCTTTAATTTTATGCTTCTGCTTTTCCCACAGAGACACTTTGATAGTATACATATATATATACATATATCTCTATGATTCAACAAGAGCGAAATATATTTCTTTGCTCTCCATAGTAGTTTAAAACATTTCTCTTCAGTCTGGGCATTAAATTAAGCACAATCTATCCCTCTGTCAAAATTCACATCTGGAAAATGCTCTTGTTTTCCACCATGAACTTCTAAAGTAGAACTTCTAAAGTAGAATATGTACCTTCTTGGAAGTGAGGTGATGATCTAAGATCTCCATGGCAATGAAAAAAACTTGGTTAATTATGGAGAGTCTATCTTAGCATCTGTAGGGAACAAAAAATATTTAAATGTAATTGATAAGTTTTGTCATTTTATGCCATTCCTTTCAAACAAAGGCTGGAGCTTGAGGTGGGGAACAGAGTTTTCACAGCAGCAACATCCCATTCAAAGCACTGAGGTACTGCTAAAATAGTGTTAAAATTGGCACTAACAAAAAAAACTAACTGAAAAATCAGCTGGCAAAACCAGACCAACATTTTCTATCATATACCACAATAAATTCCAAATGGATATAAGGATTAGCTATAAAATAGAGAAGATGATGCACAGGGTAAGAGTTCTCAACCAGCAAGGGATACAGGTTCACAATAGACAAAACAATAATGGTTCTATAAAATTGAAAAACTTTTTGTATAAACAAAATATAAATATTTAGTTAAACGTGGAAGGAAAACAGTTAACGAGAGGGATATATTTTGCTGATAAAGATATGATATCCAAGATATAAAAAAAAAAATCTGACCATATAAAAACAAGATCTATTCCTGGTAAATGGTTAAACGATATGAACAGAAGGTTGTCAAAAGAAAAAAGGAAAACTATCAACAACTATATGGGGGGGAAAGTACTAACAATTACTAATTATTAGGGAAATGCAAATTAAAATAATTCTGATGTTCCTTATACTCATCAGATTGGCAAAGATGACAAAAAAGGAAAATGTTGTAGGGGATGTGAGAGGACAGGCTCACTAGAATGCTGATAGTAAAGCTGTGAACTGTCCAGTCATTTTGGAAAGCAATTTGAAAATATATACCAAAAGTCACTAAACTATTTGATCCAGTTATCTACAAGAAAGACAACAAATGACTTTATTAAATAAATATTAAAACAAAACTCAAAGGAAATTTATATTTTTATCTTTGTATCTCCTGCACAAAAATAGTATAAGAACACATTAAGTTCTTAATATGTGTTTGTTGAATTAACTGAATCAAGTTAACAAGTTTCTTCAGTATTAATTGGCATTAAAATGTGGCTCAACCATACTGAATAATTTAAGTACTAAACTTAAAAAGCACACCAAAAATCTCTTAGTTGATGATCCTTTTCCCAGTTTTCATTCTTCTTGACTTCTCTGAAGCCTTTGACACAGTTGATCACTTTCTCCTCCTAGATGTTTTTTTCCTAGGTTTTCAGGATACCCACTATCTCCTGGTTCTCCTCTGAACTATCAAACTACTCCTCTGTCTCTTGCTAAATCCTCATTAAGGTTATACCTATTAACATGAGTGTCTCATAAGGCTCTGTCCTGAGCCATCTTTTCTTCTACCTCTATATTACTTCACTTGGTGAACTTATCAGCTCCCCTGGATATAATTTATCTTCTCTATGCTGAATGATTCTTAAATCTACCTTTTCTATTGGAACTTCTCGGTGAACTTCCAAGCTCACATCTCCAGCTGCCTATTAGAAATCCTGAACTAGGAGTCTTGTAGACAACTTAAACTCAACATGTCCAAAACTAAACTCATTAACTAAACTCTTCTCCCTTCCAAACTTCCCTATTATCAGGAGGGTATCACCATCTTCCTAGTCCCTCAGGCTCTCAACCTAGGTGTCATCTTCAACTACTCCATACCCTATTTCTCAACCCACTCCCCCATATTAAATCCATTGCCCAAACCTGACAATTTCACTTCTGCAATATCTCTAGAATACAGTTCCTTCTTTACTCTGCTACTGCCACTGTCCCGGTACATAGGCCCTCATCAATAGTCTGCTGATTGGCTGGCTTGCCACAAGTCTCTCCCTAATACAGTATATCTTCTCTTCACCAGCCAAAGTGATTTTCCTAAAGAGTAAGTCCAACCATATCACTCAATAAACTCCAACGGTTCCCTATCACCTCCAGGATTAATTATTAAATTCCCTGTTGATGTTCAAAGCCTATAACTTAGTGTCCCTCCTCCTCCCAAACACAAACCTTTTCATTTTCTTTCTTTACAATTCATTGCTCTTCTTCACCATCATAGCCCGACTCGCAAACATAAACACACACATCCTCTTCATTACAGTAGCACTGTCCTCCTTGACTCCATCTCTCAATTCCAGGCATTTTCATTCCTTGTCTCCCATGCCTGGTAATATTTCTCCTCTCATCTCTACCTCCTGGTTTCTGTGGCTTTGAGTTTAAAATCCTACCTTCCCTAATCCCTGATCATTCTGCTGCCTTCCCTCTATTGATTTCTTCTTTTTCCTGTAAATAGCTTGTTTCTACAATTTTTTTTACAAATTACAAAATAATTTTTTGCATATTGTTTCTCGTATTAGATTATGAGCTCAAGAACAATCTTCTTCCTTTCTTTGTATCTCAAGCACTTAACACAGTACCTGGCACTTAGTAAAAAAACTTATTGACTGACTGATACATTTTTTTTTAAGAAAGAAAAATACTAATGTACATAACTGAATTATTATTAGCCTCGATCACTTTTCTATGCTATTTTACTTGACTAGTTGAGGTTATTTAAATTGTAAGCTGAAGATTTATATTATTTGTTTAAATTAAATTCAACAAGCATTTATTAAACATCTACCATATACAAAGCACTGCACTAGTCCATGGGGATTACAAGAAAAATTAAAAACAATCCCTACCTTGAAGCTTAAATTTGACATGACATAAAAAAAATAGAAAATAATGTGGGAGGGAGAAAGAACAAGTATAAAAATTAAGAGTGACTACCCACAAGAAGTGACAACTAAAACTAAGCCTTGAAGGCAGGCTGAGGTTCTAAGAGGCAGAAGTGAAAAAAATGCTTTATAGGCAAAGATAACTTGTACAAAAGTAGAGGATACAGAGTTTAGGGAACTGCAAGTAGACCCATTTGAATGAAGTACATAAGAGTATGAAGGGAAGTAATATGAATTAAATCTGAAAAGCTAGGCTGGAGCTAGATTGTGATGGTATACAAGTAAAGGCAAAATAAGCTGATAGTCCTATGGGGTAGATAACATGGGGGAAAAAAACCTAAGTACAAACAAGCTATATACAAAATAAATTAGAGATAATCAACAGAGGGAAGAAACTACAATTAAGGAAGATACAAAAATGCTTCTTATAGAAGGTGGGATTTTAGCTAGGATTTGAAGATGCTCCAGAGTCAGTCTCCTCAGGGCAGAAGCTTCCAAGTTTTTCAACAGTGGTTTACATAAATAATCTTTCTGTGTATGGTCCATGTGAACTTAAATATATAATTATACTCAACCTCAATTATAACTATTAATTGATCCAAACCTACAAGCATTACAACTGATATCAGTCAGCTACACAACTCTATAGGTGAAAAGATGTTTGGGCCCTACTGTTCTACAAGATTCACATGCACTAGTTAATTGAGCAAAAATATTTTGCTACACATCTCAGAGGCCGACTCTCAGAGTCAGGTGGGCTATGTGCTGGACACTCGAAACTCTGGTTAAGTACCCTCAAAAATGATGTTGGCTCCAACTCCTTCCCAGCCAGGAGCAAAGAACAACTTTTCAGGACCTTCTCTTCCTATCCTATTTCAGTTCCTCTGGTGAAGGGAGAGTAAAAGAAACTAAGTTCTATAGCAAATACTGCCTCTTCCCAAAAGCCAAGGCCCAGGAAGCTCCTTAAGTGTCTGCATGTTTGAGAGGAGAGGAAAGGGACATTCAACCTAATTCTTTCTAGTTATTAAGGAAGCTTCCCTAGGGCTGGGAACACCTCGAAAACTGAGGTAGAACCTAGAAAGCAGAGGTAGAGACAAAGAAAGAAAAGAAGTGAAAAGAGAAACAAGAGGAATGAAGGACTGAAAGAGTGCACACAAATGACATGAAAGACTTGTAGGAAAGAAGACACAGGAGAAAACTCCTTTAATACAAATTTTCCATGGCTCTGTATCCTTAAGCCTGTTGAAATTCTATCCATTCATGAAAACTTTCTTGACCTCTCTCCCTTTTCTAAAACACCATAGTCCTTTGCTGGTATTTTGGGCACTTACCCATATGGAATTCATCTTGGCATTATTTGTATACTTATCATCCCACCTCTCAGCTACACACTACTATATGATAGGTTCTCTGAGTGCAGGAATATCTTTGTAACCTTCATAGTGCTGATCACTGATGTATATGAGTACATCTGTCAAATAAATGATTAAATGAAAGACAAGATAGCCAGGGAATTAAGAAAGGCACTGAAAAAGAGTGTCATCACTTTGCTCAGTGATGACAAGTGCTATCTGATATTTGTCTATACGTTACAAAGCATTATGTACAATTAGTAAAAACTTGGGTAGTGGAAGACAACTCCCTAAAAACTGACAAGTTAGCCTAGGCTCCCTAGAACCAGAGCATGCTAGTTAGTCTCCAACGTGCCCCAAAGTCCTCACAAACAACCTTCCTCACCCCCAGAACCCCAGGATTCCTCCAGCTGGTAGTGACTGTACCACTGCACAAGGATAGGGCCGGCTGACAGGCCGTATTCCAGGGTTGCCGAGTCCTGTTTTCCGAATGCGGGGTTCTAGAGCACTAGGCTTAAACTCTTGACCTTTCCCCGACTTTCCACCAGCTGTCTTCATTCCCTAAACCACTGCGGCCATCCAGCTGCGCTGGGGACATGCCCGGTCGTGCCAGGTGGGCAGCAGGGATGGGCTGGTGGCTATGAAAACAGACCCAGACCATCAGGATGAAAAGAACAGAGAAAGGGAATGCCCAGCTACCTAAAGACGGGGCAGGAAAGAGCCCAGAGGCCCATGTCACAGGGTCAAGGGACGACAGCGACTTCTACCACGCAATTTTCCCCACCCCACCTCCCCCGTCTCCCCCGTCCTCTCCCGCCCCGTACCGTTTCTCCATTCCGTAGGACTACAGCAACTGAGATTCCCTCCTCTTCATAGGGCCGCATCCTAGCCCACCCAGGCGCAGGCGCAGGCGCATTACCTCCCGCGCAGGCGCGCTACCTCCCTATGGGAGGTATTGGCGCAGGCGCGAGGAATTGGGTGGGAGGAGCCTCCCACAATCCTTTTCTGAAACGTCTCTTGCGTGGGCTTTCAAGTTGGATCGTGGAGATCCCTGTTGCCAAGCCTTTGGGCTGTGGAGGTTGTCGAGCGGCTGAGGCTCTGACGTGTGACTTAAAATTTAGCCAACAGAATTTAACTCCTTGAGGGAAAAAAAGATGTTAAATTCTGAAGGAAAAGGCGGAGGGAATAGAGGGAGGAGGCGGAATTCTTTAATTCAGAAATCCAGAACTTCCTCCCCGCCTCTAACACCTCAGGGCACGGGGAGGGGTATTGGTTTCTTCTCCAATTTCTAGCCTATAGACATCTGGAAGAACCCTTCCTCCTCTGGGTTTCGGGGTCTTTTACGACTTTCACTTCCTCACTGACTTCTTTGCCCCTTGAAATGTGACAACCGACCTCACCCCCTCAGCCCCCCCTCCGAAGTTCCCATTGATTAACTGCAAAATCCAACTTGACCTTTTCTCGGGCCTCCCCATTTCCCCCCTCAGTCAAGTCGACCAGCATTTCTTTTTCTTTTTTTAAAGATATTTTTATTTGTTTGTTTGTTTGTTTATTTTTGCCAATTACATGTAATAGATTTCCACATAAGTTTTTCCAAGTTATATGATCGAACTCGACAAGCATTTCTAAAATGCCTACTATGTGCCAGGAACTGCTAGGCGCTGGAGATACAAAGAAAGGTAAAAAGACAATTCCCGCCTTCCTCTTGCTCGCTGGAATAGAAGAGACAATGTGCAAAGAATTGCCTGTGAACAGACAAGAAATTGGAGATAATAAACCGAGGGAAGGCACTAACGTTAAGGGGAACCCGAAGAGGTTTTTTGCAGAAGGTGAAATTTTATATGAAGAGGGAAAGAATTCTAAACATAGGGGATATCCAGTGAAAATGAAGAGTCGGCATAAGTATTACTCCAGGAACTTCAAAGAGGCAGTTTTCACTGGAATGCAGAGCTTGGAGGACCAACAGGGGAGAAAGGTGTAAGAAGAGAGAAGAGGTAAGGAGGAGCCAGATTTTATATTAATTCTGGAGTTCAGTCCTCCTAGATATTCTCTGTTCTGGGTTTTCATGATTCTGATGTCTCCTGCTTCTCTCTCCTTCCTTGGCCCTCTCCCCGCATAGGGCCTTCTTTTAATTTATCATTTTTGACTTCCAAATCTGCACCTTCACCCCAGTCTTTCTTCTGAACTCCAGTCCAGTGTGGCCAACTGTCTGCTTTGTGTCTCTATCTGAAACAGCATATTAAACATAATACCTTCAAAGTAGAACTTATCACCTCCACTACTCAACCTGCTCCTCCAAATTTCCCTATTACAATTTAGGACACTCAAAACCCTTTTAGCCACTCAGGTTCACAACCTGAGTGAGTGATTCTTAGTACTTTTTTTTTCTTTTGCTACTAACACTCAAGTATCCAGTCAGTTGCCAAGTGCCAGGGATTCTTTTTCTACAGCTTCTTATCAATCTGGCCCTTTCTTTCCACTGGGAGGGCCCCATCTGGACTATTCCCCCTTTTTTTGTTGTCATGCAAAACAATTCTATATTGGTCATTGTTATAAGAGCAAACTCATACATAACCAAAACCCCAAAATAAATACATTGATGTGAAAACTCCAACAGTTCTTTCTCTGGAGGTGGATAGCATTCTTTGTTGTATATGTCTTTCAGAATTGTCCCAGATCATTGCATAGTGGATAGTAGCCAAGTTTTCACAGATAATCATCATCCAATATTGCTGTTACTGTTTACAATGTTCTCCTAGTTCTGCTTATTTTACTCTGTATCAATTCCAGCAAATCTTTCCAGCTTTTTCTGAAATCATCTTGCTTATCATTTCTTATAGCACAATAGTATTCCATTACCAACATGTACCACAATTTGTTCAGCCATTCCCTAGTTGATGGACATCCTCTCAATTTCCAATTCTTTGCCACCATAAAAAGAGCAGCTATAAATATTTTTGAACAAGTAGGTCTTTTCCTCTTTTTTATTATCTCTTTGGTATACAGACCCAGTAGTGGCATTATCGGATCAAAGGAAATAAAGTTTTAGAGCCCTTTGGGCATAGTTCCAAATTGCTCTCCAGAATGGTTGGATCAGTTCACAACTCCACCAACAATTCATTAGTGTCCCAATTTTGCCACATCCCTTCCAACATTTACCACTTTCCCTCACTGTCATATTGGCTAGTCTCATAGGGTCATGTGAGGTGGTACCTCAGCATTGTTTTTGTTTGCATTTCTCTAATCAAGAGTGATTTAGAACATTTTTTCATATGATTATTGATGACTTTGATTTCTTCATCTGAAAATTGCCTGTTCATATCCTTTGACCATTTGTCAGTTGGAGAATGGCTTATATTCTTATAAATTTAACTTAGTTCTTTATAAATTTGAGAAATTAGACGTTTATCAGAGACATTTGTTATAAAATGTTTTCCCAGTTTGTTATTTCCTTTCTAATCTTGGTTCGATTAGTTTTGTTTGTACAAAAGCTTTTTAATTTAATATAATCAAAATTATTCATTTACATCTTATGATATACTCTCTATCTTTTGTTTGGTCATAAATTCTTCCCTTCTCTAAAGGTCTTCCAGGTAATCTATTCTGTATTCCCCTAATTTGGTTATGGTATGGAAAGCAGTATAGGGAGAATTAAAAGTTTTATGTCGTTACTAAGAAAGGTCTCTTGTTTTCTCATTTATAAAACGAGTTGGATTCGATGGTCTCCAAGGTCCTTTCCAGCTCTGAAATTTTATGATTTTAAGTTGAAAAATAGATATTCCTGGCCAGTAATTTGTCTATAAAACTGCAAACATTTCCTTTTCACTGTTGTTGGCAGGAGACATATTTAAAGGATCAAGCAAGGAGCAATAACTGTCTGGATACATGAAAATTTTTTTCTACTTGCTGCTTTAGCCCTGCTATCAAAGCTGTTGGTTAGGAGTAGGGGTGAGGGGGAACTATTTTGCATAGTATTGAGAATTTAAAGAATACACAAAGTTCTCCAAACCTTTTTACCTTTCTGGCTAGTATCACATTTCTTCAGATAGGTTATGTTTGGCTTGCCCAACCTTGAAATAGTAATGATTGGATTCTACCAAACAACACTTTGTTTCAACTGAAGTGCTTTAGAATTTAAATGTTGCCTAGTGACAAATTTCCATCTGCTCTTTAATGTGGGTATTTAAAGCCAACTATTTTCCCTAAATGTATCTGTGCTAATAAACAAAAGAGACACATAAATGGTTTGAATCCACAGCTAGTCCCAAATTTTATGTTTATTAGTTTCCATTTCTTTACGAAGTTTTTCCTGGCAAGGGTTAAGGAAAGACAAGACTATGAATTACTGGTCAAAAGTTTTATTTAGACATATATAATATATACATATATATATGTATGCATATTTAGAGAGCATAGCTTTTGACCAGTAGTACATATGTATGTTTCTATAAATGTTTTATATATATGGTGTTTTATTTTCAGAAAATTTGTTTACAATTATATTTTTCATTCTTTTTAAAAATCATATGGTCAAATAGAAAAAGCAAAGAAATCAGAAGACTTTTAGGTTCAAGTCTTATCTCAGACATTTAGCCATATCACTTTGGGCAATTCATTTAACTTCTCAGATTCTCAGTTTCTTCAGATTTAAAATAGGAATAATAATACCTGTACTAGCTATATCATGAGATTGTAAGAAAAACACTCTGTAAGCTGTAATAACATGAGCTACTGTTTATAGTCTATTGAGGAATCTTGAGATTGAAAAGAATAGAATATTTCAGAAATAAGAAAACTTAAGTATAAACAACCAGTTTCATATACTGAGAAGAAGGTGAAATGAGTGTTCTATGTATCTGATTTTTAGTAATTTGATTTTCACCTTCCTTCTCATTCATGTCTTACTTTCACTAAATTGTATAACTTGGCAAATTCAAGAGGGTCTGACCTTGTATTGCTTATGACTTGCCCTTTAAGAAAAGGATAATCAGAGATAAGGGCCTTGATGTTTTTTTGTGTTTGATCTTGCACACAGTAGATGTTGTATAAATATTTGTTGAATGAAGGACCTTCCCAAATCCTAATATTTATAGGCCTTCTTTATAACTGAAATAAAGTCACAAGTTCCTAAGCTTTATTTACTTGCCATCCCCTACAGATTTCTCAGGCTTTGTTTTTGCTAATAAATCTTGATATAAAAATGATATGTATATATTACATTAAATATATTTCCTTCATAACAAAGTTCAGATACCACCTTCTAAAGGAAGCCTTTCTTGATACTTTTTTCCCAGTTCCTAGTGCCCTCTCCTTAAACTACCTCAAATAATTTTGTATATGTACATACTGTCTCTCTCTCTTCCACAGACTCTTTGAGGGCAGAGATTGTTTCATTTTTGTCTTTGTTCCTTTGGTGCATAGAAACATTTCTGGTTTTATAGTGCCTGGAATTTAGGTGTTTAATAAAATGCTTGTTGATTGATTGATTGATCCTGTGCCCTGGTTTTTATTTGAGAAGTACAGTCACCAGAATCATAGCCGCCATGTAAGTGCAAAGGAGAGTCCTTTATCAGTATTCAGGAATATTGGAATGATTGCCATGGTGGAAGATTCTCTACATGTACCCCATGTTTGTCACTGGAATTGTGATGACTAAAGATATCAAGGCAGAGGGGATAGCCTACAATTCACACAGCCTAGATGAGTGAGCCTGAAAGGCTGCCACTAGGCAAAATAAACTATTACTACTAGAAGGCCCCAAAGGATAATCAGAACAGATGGAAAAAACAAAGAGGTGAGTAGGAGGGAATTATAGGTATAGATTATCCCCAACAATTTCCATAGGTGGTACTAGGATCATAGCTTTCCTTTCTTTTTGGGGTATAGAATAAATAGGTTTAAGGATTCAAGGTAAGTTATTGGAGCAGAGAAAACAAAACTTAATTTTTCTAAAATTTGAGTACTGAAATATCTGAATGGGAGAATAGGTAAAAGTCTCTAGTTGTATGTCTGAAGGTTTTACCAGTATAGAACTTGATGTTGGATGGACACTGGCTGAAACCTCAAGCCTCACTTCCTGTGGCAGAGCATTAACACAATCTGACTTCTCTTAGGTTGGTTTTATCAAAGGAACTGGTTTATTTTATAAACTTGAGGATGGGTAGGTGGACCAGGAAAATGGATTCCCTGTCTCTAACAAATTCTAAGCTCTTCCCACCCTCTGACTTTCACAGGTCTCTTCAGTCTCAACGAAAGATGAGCTATTCTATCTGCACGCTATCCCTTCTATGCCTATATCCCTTCTAGCTAGCTAACCTGACTACTGGTCCACTAAATTTTAACAGGAACACAGATTAGTTCATCAAATAGTTGGCTAAAACCAGTAGGCCCAAAGCCCAGGTGGTCTGCTTGGCCCAGGATAGACAGATCAAGTTGTTGCAGCTCACACACACTGAGATAAAGTAGATGGGAACAGGGTAGCAGAATCGGTATCACAGAAAGCTTTCTAGATATTCAGGAACCTCTCAGTTGAGTTAGGAGCCTCAACTTCCTCCTGTAGCTTGATCCCAAGAAGGCCACAGGAAGTAAGGTCTGCTCTCCTCAGTGTCCAGAGATTACTGGACCCCTTGGAATTTGAGTGTCTCTTTTTTAAGCACTCCTCTCATTCCAGAACAGGAGCCCATAAGGTTCTACGTGTGTGGCAAACTGCTTTTCCAAAGTTCTTGCATATTCAAACTCTTTGCAAATGTTTCTTCCTCTTATTCTATTCTACAGGGGGGATGATTCTTCTATATTCTAAACTCTTTCCAAACTTGTGAGTCTATGTGGTGTAACAGTACTGAATTTGGAACCAGCAACCCTGAATTTGTGCCCCAGCTCTATCACTTTATAGTTGTAAAATTATAGTCAAATAAATCATTTAATTGCTCCGAACCTCCTAGGTTGAAAAATTTCCTGATCTGTACATTGCATTCACTACTTTGTTGTAAGAAGTACTTTGTAAGTCATAAAGAACCATGTAATTTTAAGCTATTATAAGACAATCTGGCTTTAACATGCTCTTTAACTGAAGGTAAGCAATTGCTTGCTAATTTATACTGTCAGTAGAGGGGAAAAGGCTCTTTTAACAAAGGTTATTCTATTTGCTGAAGGATATAATTTATACTTTTCCTTATTTCATTACTTTTACAGGAAGGGTTAACAGGATACCTCAATCAAGAAACCTGCACTTTAGAAATTGCTTTAGTCACAGTACAGTCCCACTTTCTGTTGACTCTGATTTAAGCTAGAAAGAAAGGACTAAGGTAAGAGTGTAATTGATATGAGCAGTCAGGTGTAGTTAGGATATATAGTGTTTACCCTATTCATTACTGGCCATCCCTCTGCCTTAATATTTTTTGTGTTCTAAATGCTTTCTAAAAGTCAACATAGTTATAGGATGTTCTAGTGTAATCCACAGTTCTATTTAATCTGAGTTAGTTCAAGTGTTATACATCTACATAAGCACAGGGTTGAATTAATACAGCCTATTGGAATTTATACATGAAATATGAGATCCACCCAAAAGTTAGCATACCATATTAGAGGGCTTGGGGAAATATTGATATGGATACAGGATCACAGATAATAGAACTGGGAAGAACCTTAGTAGCAATCTAGTTGAACTCATCTTCAGATGAGAAAACTGAGGCTCAGAGAGTTTAATTAACTTGTCTATGATCACACAGCTAATTAGTGTCAGAGATAATACTCAAACTCAGGTCTCTTCTTGACTCCCAAGTCCAGAACGTTATCCACTACAGTACACCATCCAGCTTTCTTGATTGGAAGCCAAAAGCTTATTTAAAAAAAAAAAGTTTCAGTTAAGTAGAAGTGCAGCTTACAGGCTCAAAATGAATTGATGGAGTTGATTTCATTGAGGTCTCAAATATCAAAAGGAACATCATTCACCTCAAATGCATATGAGGAATTTAAGCAAAATAACCCCAATGGTGTTAATTGTAGCTTATAACCAACATCTATTACAGAAGAAGACAAAGTTTAGAAATTTCAAAGAAGAATTTCACAAGATCCTTCAAACTAAGTCAGTATATACTTTGACCCTTGGCAACTTTAATGGATGGGTGGGCACAGAGCAGGATCAAGAAGATATTAGAATGTGAGTAGTCTTGAAAAACAAAAGAGCCAAAGGCTTATAGACTATTAGTGAATTTAAACTGTGTATAATGAATACTTTGTTCCAAGAAGAGAGAAGGAAGTAGATGAAATAAAAACTGAATGTCACCAAAAATAAGAAATTGACTATATCTTAATGGATAGAAAATTGTTACCTATGTGGAATATTTTTTCTGAATCAATTGTTTATCATAAATGTGCTTTATGCATGTTTTATGCATTAAAAGAGAATGACAACTTCCTGTAGAATTCTTGTTCACATCTTGGACTGGAGGAGCTCTGGCTGGGACCCTGAGACCTTGGTGAGTAAAAAAGGCTGAATGACTACCTTAACTTCCCTGTAGGTACTAGCCTCGGGGAGGCTTCCTTGACTGGGAGAAGCTCTTGTGGCTAAACCCCTTGTTAATTGACTTTTAGGCTCTCTGGCTGGGCCTCTGGAGCCCTGCTGGAGTAAAACCCAGACTTGAATATAAATCTAGTTCCTTAAATTAGTTAGATCTCTTACTCTACCCTCTTCTAATCTCTCTACTTCCACTTTCTCCTATATTTTGTAA
Source organism: Gracilinanus agilis (assembly GCF_016433145.1). Classification (NCBI taxonomy): domain Eukaryota; kingdom Metazoa; phylum Chordata; class Mammalia; order Didelphimorphia; family Didelphidae; genus Gracilinanus; species Gracilinanus agilis. The sequence goes on from NC_058130.1 coordinate 144,817,240, forward strand.
ATTACTAAAATCATTTTAGGAATTGACATTTATTCAGTTCCCTTGGTGACCACACCTTTAAATAATATATCCAACCAAAAACCCCTTTTTCCCTCTTACATTTTATGGCATATAATGCACAGGCATTGTATGCCTGTGCATATAATACCTGACACTTGGTAGATGTTTCATAAATGCTTATTGACTGACAAGGAAAAGACACTAATATGGATTATCATTTCCTAGAGAAGTTTAACTGAAATGATTACCAAAATGAAGAGCCCAAGAGTCCAGAAACTGCCTTGCCAGCAAACATTTGATCTCTTTGCCAAGCAGGGAGACACTACAATCCAGAGCATTACTGGTTTAAAATGTAAACTTTTTTGTAAAACTTTACAGAAAAGATAGTGGAAGATTATAAACAATATTACCCCCATAAAACATCAAGAGGTGCTGGAGAGGGGGAGTAGTGAAGTGTGGAACAAAGAAAGCCTAGTATAAGACCCAATTAAGCCACATCAAAAACTGAGATTGGTTATTAATTAGTCAAAGTTCAGCTTTTTTCATTTATATCATTTCATCAATTGTGTAAATTGTTTGTTTGCTTTGCTATATATCATTTCATACAAATCCTACCATGTTATTCTGTCAGTCAACAAGCATTTATTATTAAGCACTCAGTAATACTAAGTACCATGCTAACTACTGGAGATACCAAGAACAGGGAAAATAGTCCTTGCCTACAAAGAGTTCACATTCTACTAAAGGAAACAACATTCAAACTACATAAATACAGGTAGGTATAAAGTAATCTCAGAGGGAAGTGGGAAGACATTAGCATTAAGGGATTCCAAGAAAGGTTTCTTGGAAAAGGTGAGATTTTATCTGAGATTTGAAGCTAGGAGGCAAAGAGTATATTCCAGTCATGGGAGATAGTAAAAATGCAAACCAGGAGATGGGAGTGTATTGTAGAGGCCAGTGATGGGTATAACATATGAGAAGACTAGAAAAATAGGAAGGGTATAAGGTATGAAGAACTTTATAAAACCCAGAATATTTCATATTTGATCCTGGAAGTAATAGGAAGCTACTAGAGTTATTTGAGTAGGTGACATAGACCTGACATTTTGGAAGATAAGGGCTTCCACCAGGGTAATAGCAGTGTCAGAGTAGAAAAGGGGACCTAAATATGAAGTGTTTAAAAGTAAAATTGATGACATTGCCCAGCCTTGTAGCAGGTGGTGATGCTATGTCTTATGAGACCTAGGAGTCCCAACTAGTGACAGGCAGTAGCAGGTTAAGGTACAGCCTGAATTCATCTATACAAGAGATGAGCTAGCAATTCAAGATGACTGATCTAAGAATGGTGTCTAGAAAACCAAAAAAAAAAAAAAAAAGCCTTGGGAGAAAACCAGAAGCTTGAGGCCTGAGGCCAATGTTAGCCTGGATTAGGGCTAACATAGCCTCTGACCTACATGAACTGATACAAAATGAAGTCATCAGAGCCAGAACACTGTATACAGTAAGAGAAATATTGTACCATGATCAATTGTAAAGGACTAAACTATTATCAGCAAAACAAAATTTCAAGATAACCCTAAGGGACTTATGATAAAAAAAAATTACTATCCATAGTCAAGAAAATAGCTGCTGGGGTTTGATTGCAGATCAAAGAATGTCATCTTTCATTTTCTTTCCTAAATGAGTTTTTTATTATATATGGCTTCTGTCATGGCATGGAGAATATAGAAATATGTATTGTATGAAAGCACTAGTAAAACTGGTATGAGACTACTACTTCAGGGAGTAGGGAGGAAGAGAATCTGAATGACAAAAGTGTCTGAAAACAATTGTAAAAAAATTGTTTCTACATATAATTGAAAAAAAAGTTTTAAAAATTAAAAACAAAACCATAGGATCTGAGCAGAATTAGGGAAGGAATCTGTAAACAGGCAAGCTGGATCAGGGCTGATGCAGAAGTGAATGGAGAGGTAAGAGAGGGCAGGCTGAATCCAGGGCCTCAGTAGGGAAGGCAGAATCAGCTAGTTCTGGATCACAGGAAAGCAGTGTTCCCTTGAAGTTCCATTCTTGAGTTTTTTTGCTTTTGTGGCTTGGACTTTGGTTGCAGGAAAACAATTGCCCAAGCCCGGCAAGCCACTTTCAAACCTACCCCCTAAATCTAGCTCTTAAGTGGGTAGCCTTGGGGCATCCCCAATAGGTCTAGTTCAAGTTTTTTGGAAATGGAGACAGGCTGGCCCAATCCCAACAAGGACCCAACCTAGCCCTAACAGAATAAGCAGACTCCAGTCATTCTGGGCAGAGCCCAGTGGCACCCCAGTGGCCATAGCAAAGTTTCAGAAGAAAGGCCCCAGACAAAATCTAGCCTGGTCAATCCCTGAAGTCTGTGGTAGGAACCTAGCATGGGAGTATCCTCTATTGTCAGAGGGGAAGGATCCCAGGTGGTAAGCACAACTAGGAAAGGTCCTGGAACTCTCAATCGGGGCCCAAGTCCTTTAAACGAAGGGGTTTACAAAGGGCTTTAAAAGAATGCATGCCCTTCGATCCAGCAATACCACTACTGGGTTTGTATCCCAAAGAGATTTTTTAAAAATGGGAAAAGTTCTGTTTGTACAAAAATGTTTGTAACTGCACTTTTTGTAGTGTCAAAAAATTAGAAAATGAAGGGATGTCCCTCGATTGGGGAATGACTGAACAAATTGTAGTATATGCTGGTGATGGAAGGCTATTGTGCTATATAAAGAATAATGAACTGCTTGATTTCTATAAGAACTGGAAAATCCTCAATGAACTGATGCAGAGTGAAATAAGCAGAACCAGGAGAACATTGTACACAGAAACTGAAACATTGTGGGATGATCAAATGTAACTGACTTTGCTACTAAAAGCAATGCAATGCTCTAGTACAACTCTGAGGGACTTCTGAGAAAGAATGCTATCCACATCTAGAAAAAGATCCATGGGAGTAGAAATCCAGAAAAAAAAATTATTTATCACTTGTTTATTTGGTTATATGATTTGGGGTTTTAGTTTTAAAAGATTGCTCTATTACACAAATGAACAATATGAAATAGATTTCAAATGATAACATATGTGTAACTCAGTGAAACTGCTTTTCAACTCCAGGAAAGGAGAGGGAAGAGAGAGGGGAAACAATAAGAATCATGGAATCATGGAAATTTTAAAATAAAATTTTTAAAAAAGAGAGAAGGGGTTTAATCTGGCCCACTATACTGCAGAAGATTAATATTGGAATTGTGAAATGGTTTCCCTTTTTGGTCCCCCAGAACAGTTTGGTTTGTTTGAGATTTTCTTCCTTATTTTGAAAATTTTTATTAATAGAATTTATTTCCAGATATCTCATCTCCTCTCTTCCTTCTCCACACCATAGAAGGCATCATCTGGCAGAACAATTTCTTTTTAAAACTGAGGCAATAGCTTCTCCCTCCCCCCAGGCTATGAAACTGGGACAAGATCTCCCTTCTTTTGTTAAGATCTTTATAAAGAATAATAGGATTTTGGGGCCAGGGCTGAGCAGCTACTAGATTACATAATGTAATGAAATCAGTGAGCTAAGTAGCTGCCATTTTGGGACTACAGTGGCCCAGAAGGAGGTTTCTTGGCATCCTTAGGACACTCCCTTTCCAGTGATGGGGAAGACTTAAAGTCTCTGATTCTCCTACCTGTGTGCCTGTTTTCCAATCAGAGTTGTCCTGGGGAGAGACTGAGTAATGATATCAAGGGGCGTCTGGGAAGTTGAGGTTCCTTTCTCACCTATTCTAGTTACTTAGCTGCTCAAGTTCATTCTGTTCAGATGGTGGAGGGAATCCACTGGCTGGCTAGATTTTCTTGAGCAGTCAATTTAATTTTAAATTTAATTCAATATATACAGCCTCCAGAGAATTTCATTTATTACAATAATTGGGACCTTACAAGTCCGATTCAAACCAGTTATGGAGCATAAATCTAGTATAATCTCCCTTCCTTCTGTAAGCAAAATCAAGGAAAAATCCAACCACAATGAGGAAATACCTTGGTTTGAGAGAATCTCAGGGGAGAATCCCCCACAGGAAGTCCAGGTAAAGGCTGAGACAAAAATATTTTTCCAATGATGTAATATGTCCATGAAAAGAAAGAAAAGAAAAAAAGAAGCATTAAGTGCTTATTCCATGCTAAGCACTAGAGATACAAATAGAAAAATGAGAAAGCTATTTTCCCTTTACCATTACCTTCCCACAAACCCTTGTAGAAGCAGCCTGCAACTTGAGCCCAAGAGCCCCAGGAATCTCAATGCCCCCTACCCTATCAGTCTTATTTCCCACCTTGCCCATTGAAGCTATCATTGAGAGGAGCAACCCAATAATGAAGGGGTCTGTCATTCCTGACACTACCAACACTAAACACTAGCAGGAAGACAAAACAAAAGCCCCAGAAATAGCAGCTCCTCTCCAGATCATTGGCACTCTTTTTCCAGCCTGGCTCCTATTGCCATAGTCCAAGTAAATAATCCTTGTGGAGATACAACCTGGTGACTTCCCCCAATGGTGTGATAACCCCTACTGCCTTAGCAGCCATAGTTATTGTTATTGAAGATCTAGAAAAGAAAATTATTTTTTAAAAAGAAAATTCTGTCCCTAAAGTCCTTGGCACTGTCAAATGACTTAAAATCAGAAACATATGATTTATTGATGGTTTGTTATTACATTAAAGAAGCTGTATTACCATCTCCTTTGTTACTACACCCTAGACACCATGTACCTTTCCATCTGACTTACATGTCTTATGTTCCCATGAGAATATGAACTCCTTGAGAGAAAGAACTGTCTTGCTTTTCTACTTGAGTTCCCAATACTGTTCTTGTACGTAATAAACACATGGAAAAAATAAAACCAAAAGATTTTTTTCTCCTTCATTCATGCTTTTAAGGATCTTACAATCTAATTGGGGGAGATAATACATATAAGAGGATGAAGCTGCAGGGCATATGGTAAAGGTTCAAGGTCCAGAAGACACAATGGCAGGGCAGATGGCAGTCCCTGGAAGTGTGGAGAATACATCTTTAAGAGAATAAGATAATAGTTCTTGGATTGATGTAGTAAGCAGATAATACTGTTATTGGTCCACCATGTTATTGGAAGGATTGTAGTTGGTAATTCCTTTTTCATTAAAGTGGCATAAGTGTTCAGTGGAGTGAGAGTCAGGCCTAGAGACAGGAGGTCCTAGGTTCAAACCCGGCCTCAGCCACTTCCCAGCTGTGTGACCCTGGGCAAGTCACTTGACCCCCTTTGCCCACCCTTACCACTCTTCCACCTATGAGACAATACACCGAAGTTAAGGGTTTAAAAAAAAATCTATTAAAAAAAAAAGTGGCATAAGTGAACCATAGTTGAGGTGGTATGAAGGGGCCTGAACTCCTGTATTGGAAAGGGACAACAGACTCAAGATGTGAGGTGGAGAAGGCACTCCAAGCTCTCTCCTTCAGGGGTGTAATGAGGAATCGAAGTCCAGATGGGCAAAAGGGAAATAGGGTATTATCAGAAAGGTTAAGAGAAAGGGTAGATTGCAGTGTGATATAGACTGGGATAATGAAAGGTTTTTCAGAGGTCTGGTCTTCTGTACCCTCAAGGTGCTATATGGGATCTAGTCAGGAAGTGAAGGAAGGATCCCACAATCTCTGAAGAATCACTATCTCTAGTCTCACAGGAAGCAATGGAGAACAAAATTGTGGGTGTAAGGGATGGTGTATTACTTGTCCATAGGTGACTTGTCCACAAGAAGTGGCATGGAAAATATCCAGGAGATAAATGATAGGAAGAGTAGGTGGAAGAGAGAGTGACAGAGGACATCCCAAGGACTAAACATGCTAGATCGAGAGAAAAGGCTCCCTCATATTGAATTGGAGGATATTTTTGGGAACATGGAAAGAGCCCCAAAAAGTATAGATGGGTTGTAATCTATACCATTAGAAGAACCCACATAAATAATACCATGGGTTAATTGACATTGGAAAGAAGGAAGAAAGGAAGAAAAATTGATTTCACATTAATTTGATATAGATGGATTTGGAACCAAATGATTTTTAATACAAGCTCTATTTCTAAAACTAAGAATAAAAATGTGCTGTCCTTGTGTGAAGTTGAGAATTTTTTGCAGTAGAATGGATAGGTTGTGAGGGACCCACTACTACACTACACTGGCATCTGGTCCCCTTTATAGACAATATTAAATATTTTGTTAGAGAACTACCTGGAACTAAGAGTATAATGATTCAACAAAAAAAGCTTTTCTCTTTGAAAATGTAAATGACCATTATAGAAATTGTTCTTTCATTCAATAAGTGCCTACTGTACCATGCTAGGGAAAGATATTTTTTAATGATGATCCTTGCCTTCATAGAGTTTTCAATTTAAAGAAGGTTATGGATTTTACACGTACATGTCTGTGTGTTTATGTATATGTATATATATGGATTAAACTGACATATTTTGAAAGATTATAATAGAAGGAATAACTTCTATTATAAAGAGGAACAAAGTGCTATATAATTTCTGAGAAAGGGTGATGAGTTTTGGCTAGAGAAATGAAGGAAGACTTTTGGGGGAAAGGTGGCATTTGAGCTAGGCAGAAAGAAAAAAACCACAGGGATCAATCTGTAGTTTTTGGTCTCACTAGCATATATACTGACAAGAACATAGTTGAAATGAAATTACTACAAAACATGCTACTTTTACGCAAATAGCTATTTTTCTTTGCTAAGTAAATCCAGCCTGCTTGATTAGTGGTAGCAATAACTGGTCTTGTGCAAATATTATCAGGAATATGCTACAAAAAAGATGTTGATTGTTTCAGTTATATTCAGAAAGAGCCCAAAGTCTGGAAACTCTTCTCATGAAAAATATAAATCACATCAAGATTAAATTAATATGGCAGGGACAGTTTTTCCTTTTTCTTAGTATTCCCAGTGCTTAACACAAAGGAAGCACTTAATTGATTTTTCATAGATCCATTTTAATTTATTTTCATTATAGCTCTTTCAGGTAATATTCCTTTTTCCTTCTTCCACCTCTTTCTCCCCCACATCCCTAGTTTTTTGGCTTTTTTAACTAATAGAAAAAAAAACCGTCTAGAATGTCCATGTATGAGAAATAAATCAAAGAACCTACATTTCAATGAATGCATCAACTCCACACAGAATAGATACCAAGAAACTTCCAGACAGAAATCCTTGGCTCTGATTAGAACAAAAAGTCATAACAATATCCGATCCTTTATCTGCTGCTCAAGTATGGTAGACAGATTGGCAGAGGTATAGGAAAGAGCAGTCAACACACTATAGCTGTGATGGTGAGTCTATGGCATGCAGGACAGAGGGGGCACGCCATCATCCCAGCACAGAGTTTGCTAGAGTTCGTTACCAGAAAGCCAGAGGGATGGTGGGCTGTACTGCTCCCCTCCCCCTCTCCGCTTTAGCCTGAGGATATTTCTCACATCAACCCCCCTCTAAAAGGCTCACCATCAGTGCACTATAGGGACCAGAGGCACTAACTCATCAAAATGAAAATTATGCAAGTTTACATACCTTAGCTAAGCTAAGCCTAAGGAGAAGAAACCTTAAACAGTCAGCACAGCAGACTAATATGTTAAGATAAGATGACTGACCCATCAATAAGCAATTACTCTATATGCTTATTCTTAATACTGTGAATGATAAGGAAGAACAATTGATCACAAGAAGCAATAGCCCTAGAAGGGTTCACAGTTTTATTGGAGAGACAAGACAACATATTAAATAACTATATAATTATATTAGAAGATAGTACATCACTTTTTTCTAGGCTTCAGTTTCCTTACTTGTAAAAGAAGGAATTAAACTAGAGTTTCTTAACCTGAGGTCTATGAACTTTAAAATATATGCATATATATTTTATTATTTATTTCAATATAATTGGTTTCCTTTATATTACTATGTGTTTCATTTTATGTATTTAAAAATTATCTTGAAAGGGGATCCATAGGTTTCATCTTCAAAAAAAAGATTAAGGATCTTTGTAATAAATGACCTCTAAGATCCCTTCCCTTCCAGGTGGCATTCTGTGGTTCAATGATATAGTCAAGTAGTTAGGACTAGAGGTGCTTTAGGAAATCAGCAAAGAATATAGTGGAATAATTTCATTAAGAAACCCAGAAAGTCTTCATTTCACCCCAGCTCCAAGGCATTACAACCTCAAGATTATGAGGCTATTTTCTGGAATGGAAAGAAACCTGAAGGAAATGGTGCCAATTTAGGGAGTAGCACAGAGATGTCAATCAGTCTCCTTATGCATTAGAATGCATATGCTTTTGGAAATGGTTTTTCTGCCCATGAGAAGTCCCATCTACATAGGTTCCAGCATCATAACTACCAAGAAGAGTCCAATAGTGAGGGAACTCTGAGGGCAATTGTGAGTGCTGACAAGTAGCCTGCTTTCCTTACCACCACTAGCTGTCACTTTTCAGACCATTAGGCAGCAAGGAGAGAATTTTTCTATGCAGGAGACCACTAGATGTATGCCTTTATCCTCAAAGTACCCTTAGTTTCAATAACCATGGGAATGGTCACAGATACTCCTCAAAACAAACATTGCAGTCACCTCACCTTTGATATTCTATGGGAATGTGCCCTCTAGTCATTCGCTGAGTACTTACTTTGCACAAGGCACTATTCTAGGTACTAGGGAACAAATAATTGTCCTTGAGGAATATATATTCTTATTTTAGAGAACTGATGAGGAAGCATAACACCATCCTACCAAAAAAAAAAGTATATGACTCAAAGTGCAGAATGAAATTTTTTTGGACATGACCAATGAGAGAATCTGTTTTGTTTGACTATACATAATTTGTTTTTCAGTGAGGAGGAAAGGAAATATATCAGAAGTAAAAAATATATCAAAATAAAACATTTTTAATTTAAAAAATTAGAAAAAAGATTTCCTGAAGTTGTTAAAATACACACATATACATATATGTCAAACAAGCAAAGAATAATTACAAGATAATAAACTAGCAAGCATTTAGTATATAGACATATGCTCTATAGTATAGAAGTTGTGAGGAAATATAAACTAAAGCAGTGGTTCCCAAACTTTTTTGGCCTACTACCCCCTTTCCAGAAAAAATATTACTTAGCACCCCTGGAAATTAATTTTTTTTTAATTTTAATAGCAATTAATAGGAAAGATAAATGCACCTGTGGCCATCACTGCTTCCCTGGATCGTTGCAGCACCCACCAGGGGGCAGTGGGGCCCACTTTGGGAATCACTGAACTAAAGGAAAAAAGCATACTAGAAGGGTGTTATCATAGACAACTTGTTAGAGGATATGTGTCTTGAACTGAGCCCCAAAAGAAATATAGGATTTGAACACTGTCCTCTGGGAGGGGGAAGGAAGAGGAAACAATGTTGAGTAAAGGTTGGAATAAGCAGAACATAAATTGGTGAGAACAGAAACAAAGGTCACCTGTAGAACCCTAATTAGTTGGGCTGCAGTGTGAACAAAAGCTTAAAGTTCGTCTGGCTCAAAGGAATGTCTCCTGTCCCTTGGAAATAAAGTTAGAAGTTGTGCCACAACAAGCCCCGTATTGAAACAAGAATCAACTCATTGTTCAGTCAGAACTTAGAGTCAGTCATTTGGATTCACCTTCACCCAGTCACATTATTGTCCCTGTTTTTTTAGGAACAAGCAAATAAAAGTGCAGCAGTAAAAAGACCTGAAGACATGATGGCCTTAGAGGCTATCCTTATGGTATTTCCATCAAGTAAAAACCAAGGAGTCATAACTACTTGCTCTTCTACCTATGGTGGGGAGTTACCCCAATCACATAAACACACACACACACACACACACACACACACACACACACACGCAATTTAATTCTAGCCCAGAAACTATTCAATAACTTTTATATGGATGAAAACTGGCCTTCTGATGTGGGCCTGCACAAGGACCCAAGTTAAAATGCTTTGCCCTCAAGTCAAAGAAACTTACAGAGAAAACTCTGACTTAGGATTCTGCAAAGTATGCTTCCTAGTGTCTTACCCGTAATACAGATGTAAGAAATCATGTTAATTGACTTATAGGAGCCATTCCAAAATATGCCCTATGCTTCTTTTCTTTCTATCCAAATTTACCTTTGGTGTGCTTCATTGCAATGGAGCAGCACTTAGTTAATTGTCAGATTGGATAAAGATTGTGTGCAATGAAATTCATTAATAGTGAACTTTAGGCGTTCCAATACTAGCTATTCTACTTACTACCTGTGTAACCTTAGAAAAGTTACCTTTTTTTGATCCTCAGTTTTCTCATCAGTAAAATAAAGGGATTGTATTAGATGACATTTATGATCCTTTGCAGTTATAAATCTAAGGTCCTATGATAAATTTAAGGTAAGCTAATGTTGTGTCTTCCTTTTTCCATAGCTCTTATTTGATCATATGTGAAATCTTGATTTTAACTAAGCAATATTTCTCACATACTTCTCATCTTCCCTATTCCCCACCCTAGTTAGCACCCAAATTCGCAGCCTTTTCACTTCTTCCTTGCATAGACTCCTATAATAAGCCCCTAACTAGTCTTTTTGCCTCTAATTGCTTCCTTTTCCAATGTATCCTTCATAGTAGGTAGAGGCCTGCTCAAAACCCTTGCAGAGCTTGCTATGTAAGACAGAAACTCCCTGGACTACCATTCAAGTCTGCCACAATCTGGTTCCAGCCTGCTTTTTCAACCTTATTGCATAGTTTTGCCCCTACTACCTCTGCCTCCCTTTCACATACACTATACTTCAGACAAAAGATATGACTTGCAAGCCCCGGACCTTATCCTGCCCTTTCTTGGCACTATTCTTTTGGGTGTACTTTTCCCACATGGCTGAAATTACCTCTTTGGGTGATCCAACGATTCTCATCCTTCTTTAAAGAGTAAGAGTGAAGAGAGACTATTGAGAGAGATCTGAGAAAATTCTTCTCTTTCTGCCCCTTTGCCCACACACATTTCCCTGCCTAAATGAATGGGAAAACACAGCTGAGTATATTTTATTCTTTGTCCTTGATCCTGATATACCTTATTTTTTGACTGCAGAATCAAGGCCAGGAAGCTGGTTGAGGCATTGCTGTCTTTGGCACACCTTTTTCAGGTTGCTGATAATCTATAAAGACGTAGAGAAAATTTTCAAATGATACTATTTTTAATAATGAGGAAAAACAATGTGGTGTAATAATAATAGCTAGCATTTGTCTAGCACTTTTAAATTTACAAAGCTCTGCATAAATATTATCGCATTTGATCCTCATAACAAGCCTGGAAGTTAGACCCTATTTTGTAGGCTCACATTTTATGGATGAGGAAATGAGGTGAGCTGAGGTTGGAGTCATACAGCTGGTAAGTTTCTAAGGGTGAATTTTGAACTCAAGTCTGCCTGACTCCAGGTCCAGAACTCTTACCTACTGTGCCGTCTAACTACCCCAAAGTAGATAGAAGGTTGGCTTGAGACCAGGAAGATCTTGGGTCAGGCCCTTCCTCTGAGACCTAATGAGAACCTAAGCAAGTTTTTTAACCTTTTAATACTCTAAGCAGTTCTCTAAGACTGTAAGTTGCAGAAAAGGTAACGCCCCGCGCTGGTAAAGGGAAGTTTCCTCACCCAGAAGTTCTCTATATTAATGAAATCACAGGTCCAGTCCCTAACCCTAGCATTTTAAATATCATAGTTAATGTAAGTATCAGGTAGTTGCTGATGCCTTGGTCTTTTTTTTTAATTATTCCCAGTCTGTAGAATGCATTCTAGTTAAGGTTATTATGGTCAATTAGGTGACTTGAAAATTAACTAGAAAATTATCAAGTTAAAATAATGATTGATGCTTATTATTTCTCTGGGATCCACAAAGAGTTGACATAAAAAAATATGAGACCCAGATTTAACCATATGAACACACTCCACATATAACTGAATTGTTTTGAACATAATCTAGTGATTTTGATCTGTGGGCGCAATATAGGTGTGTCCCAATGCCAGACTAAAACAATCTGTCATACTGAACACATAAAATTTCTCCATTAATTAATCCATTTGATCTGCTGTCTTCATGTCAGGTCAATCTATTGAAAAGTTGTGATTTTTTTCAAGTTAAATGTAGTCCAGTGCTTAGCAAAATGCTTGGCACATAGCACTTAATAAATTTTTATGACTGACTAATTTCCTCCAAGAGCTATATGAATTGGTAAAGACTACTGCCAAATGCAAGACTTTTTTCTCATCTTCATCCTAGGATAGGTTCTATGTGGAGTATGCTAAAGAGTGGGAATAAGCTGAGACAGTTGCCTCCTTTAGTACCCTAATGAGAGCCTCTCCTACCATTAAATTACTTACACAGGGTAGCACTGAGTTTAAGTGAGGAGAAGAAGCCATAGTGAAAACAAAGTCCATGAAAGGAATATGTATAACTATACATCCCACCACGCAAGCTCCTGCCATTACTGATCATTGGTGGGGCTGGAAAATGAGTCAGAGTTAAGAGTATTCACATTTTCACCAATCAAGTAGATCCACAACTAGAAATTCTAGTATCTGGGGCATATTATGTTAAGCAGGAGCCTGACCACTCTAGTGCAATAGTTGAAATAACCTGAAGACAGAAATAAGGAACTGGTAATGTATGTTGTATAAGAAGAGTACAGAGGTTGGGGTGGAGAAACCTATAAATGAGATTGAACTTATTGGGGAAAAGGGGATAATATGGAGGTGCACAGATGTCCATCAAGGAGATGGATAGGATGGAGTGAACATTAAAGAAAGAGAGGTGGTCATTGAATGATGTTCAAGGAGATGGACAAGATGGAGTGAACCTTAAAGAAAAAGAGGTAGTCATTGAATGATGTAGGCTGAAGGAAGGTCTGAGCGTAGCAGTAGGGCACAAGGAATATGCCAGCTCCTTCTAATGACCTTATATTTCAGGGAGTATGTGAGAATAGTCAGCCTGGGAAAGTATTTGAAGGGATAGGGTATCTTCAGGAGAAAGCTAGAAGACTGAAGGAATAGGAGAGCAAGCCATTTAGGATGTGTAAGAGGTTGTTAACTACAGAAGTTTCCAGAGCACACAGATTGGGCACAGCAGATTGGGAGGGCAGAGGATAGGAACTGGCAGAGGATAGGAACTAAAAAGCGTTAGAGCTGAATTGGCTAGGGATGAGAGTGGAAGGAAAATCAGCAGAGGAAAAGAATTCTCACCTAGGCAGAATCACAGGAATTTGGGGAACAGGAGTTAGGAGGTTGCTCCCCATAGTACATGGAGAGTGCCAGGTATAGGCTAAATTAGCTCCAGGTTTTGAATTAGAATGGTACAAGAAATGTAACTACTTCTGCAGATACTGACTTTAAGATGGCATTCCCAGAGTTGATCATGGTAGCAGGATAAAGGAAGGGAAAGAGTAGATGATTTGTTTAATGGGAAATAGATTATTAAGATCTTTGACAAATATTCATTGGGGATTTATGCATAACATTTTGCTTAGTTCTGGGGAGACCACAGGAGAGGTATGAAACATGGTCTCCACTCTCCAGAGCTTATTGTTGGGGATAAGACAGGTAACAACTAGCTAGAGCCACCTTCCTATATCTTACCTACCTTGTACATTGAATGCTTTTCCTCTTTGGGAAGCCCCTAGACACAGTGCAAAACTAAACCAATTTCTCTTTGAGGTGCTCTGATAGGGGAATGTTACAAATCTAAGAGTGCAAGAAAAGGAATCTAGCCCCCCCTTCTAAGCTGATTGGGCCACCTCAGAACCAAAACCAATCCAGACATATGCTTAGCCTAGGATAGAGGAGCTCCTTAGTGGATAAGGAATTAGTGAAGTGTCCTAGGACTCTTGGAATTTAATTCTTAAATAAGACTAATGATCAAGTGCTAAATTACATAGTATAATCCCTAAATGGTATACCTGTGAGTATTTGAGGATCACTACAGCCTGGAATGGTTAAGGAACGATTCACAGAAGAGGGTGGAACTTGATCTAAGAACATGAAGGATGGATAGGATCCAGACAGGTAGAGGGGGGTGGGCAAAGGGAGTTTTTGGTTTTTTTTAAACCCTTACCTTCTGTCTTAGAATCAATACTGTATATTGGTTCCAAGGTAGAATAGCAGTAAAGGCTAGGTAAGGGGGTGGGAGGTGTAAGTGACTTGCCGAGGGTCACATAGCTAGGAAGTGTCCAAGGCCAGATTTGAACCCAGGACCTCCCATCTCTAGGCTTGGCTCTCAATCCACTGAGCCACTCAGCTGCCCCCAAAGGCAGTTGTAGTTAGGGATGCCAAGAATAAAGGTTTGGTAGCAGAAATCATTATGTTTGGTGAATGACAGATTTTGACCTTATTCAAGCAGAAGGACCATCTGTGGCCAAAGTATCTCCAACACTTTACAGGGGAGTGTTGGCCAAAGAAAGTAAGAAAATCCTTCCCCTCATAGCCCAATTATTTATACACCTGGAAGTCATCACTTTTCTAGGACTGTCTGTGGTTCTGAACCCCAATTCATGAGGGAGAGAATAAAGGACAATACCAAGAGTAATTCAAGATAGATGAGTATATAAACCACTGACCTTACAAATATTTAATCTCCAATGACCTCCATTATCTGCCCCCACTTCCATCTTCTGCACAGCTTTTTTTTTTCCCAATCCTTACTTTATGTATTAGAGTCAATACTGTGTATTGGTTCCAAGGCAGAAGAGTGTTAAAGGTTAGGGAATGGGGGTTAAATGATTTGCCCAAGGTCATGTAGGTAGGAAGTGGCTAAAGACAGATTTGAACCCAGCACCTCCTGTCTATGCCTGGCTGTCAATCCACTGAACCATTTAGCTGACCCCCACAGGTAATTTTTTAAAATCTAAATTTGGTGAATTCCAAGCTCAGCCACATCAGTGTTTTTATATATCTCCCCTTCCCCAACTACTTTCATATCATGGAAATTGTTTTACATTATATCTTCAGAATTTCATTCTTGAGAACTTCCTGTTTTTCTTTGGCTAACTTCCTCTACAGAATTTTAATTCAGGTATATTTTTGTTGTGTTTAAAATTCCATAAATAAAAGTAATTTTGAGATTAAATGGATCAAACTAGAAGAGAAAAAGTTTTTTAAAAACACAGTTTTATTCCAATAGTTCATTAATGGTAGCTCATTCTAAATGTACTACCATAAAAGACAAGATGGCTTTTGTTTGGATTTTTCCCATGAGATAATCATCATTTATCTATCATCAGAATGTACTTTACTGAAACAAAATGTTTGCCTCTTTTCGATCTTATACTATGCACTGATGTGACCTTGACCAAGTTGCTTTGACCTTTCTGAACTTCACTTATCTCTGCAAAAGGGGGGAGGGTGGGTAATAAGCTCTTACTTGCCTAAAGGTGAAGTCCCTTCTAGTTCTAAGATCTATAATTCTAAAAGTCTATAGACAGAAGGTTGCAAATATAAATGGCCTAAGACTTTCAAATGTTCTGTTTTATTTGAGGAGTGTAAATCAAGTCAATAAGCGTTTATTAAATGCTTGCTATGCCTAGGCACAGTACTAAAATCTCTCAGCACTAGGGGTTTTAAAGAAAGAACAAAAGAAACAATACCGACAAAAAAAAAAAGAAATGGAAAAAACCCAAACAACAACAAAACCAGGTCCTGTTCTAAAGAGCTCACCGTCTAATAGATGTATCTTTGTAGTCTATTTTTTTCTTACCTTCATTCTTGGTCTCACCTTGTTTGGAAAAGAAAATATAAACTTTTTAGAATTCTTTCACTGATCCCTCATAGTGAGAGCATTAAGAAGTCTCAAAGAAACATAGGCTAATAGGATCTTCAATTTAGAGCTGGGAGGAATCTTAAAGGGCATGGAATCCATCTCCCTGCATTTATAGATCAGAGAACTAGAACCTGAGAGAGTAATTAAACTTGTTTATGGTCACACAGGTAAAGTGGCAGAACTAGAATTTGAACATAAGGAGAAATGAAAGAAAATTTTAGAAATTATTTTGATCATTTATGAACCAACAAAATTAATGGTTGAAATTAAATGGATGAATATTGTCGATGTGAAATCTGGACACCTAAATTTTACCCCTGCCCTTTGAGAAACCCTAATGCCAGGCACACCTGTTTTGGATTGAACTAAAGATATTAAACTATTTGGGGACCCTAGTGTGGGTGGGATCTGTGGACATAGTCCCAATGTTGAGTGCCTTTATGTGTTTCAGAAGCTTTTCCCATTGTATTATAGTCTGTGGGGATCCAATAAGAGAAATAGTCTCAAATAGATAAAAATCTGAGGCTCCTCTTTTGACCCCTTTTGTGAACCTTGTGATTACTTGTTGAAAAGTATTGTGGCCTTATTGAAAAGCTTTAAGCTCTTAGAAAACCAGAAGTCAAGAGGTTAACATTCTTCCCTTTGGTCAAGAATGCTGGATCTCGGAGAGTGGTTTTAGACATTCAAGGCCAAAGAATTCAGGGACTTCCTGACCCAGCAAAATATTCCCAGACTTAACTCATGTTGAGGCAGCTACAATCCAACCTTGTATTCTTATCTATACTTGAAGCTTTTAAGGCTTTTGTTTTGTCTATGTTAAAAATACAGCTCTGTGTAGTTGTGGGAAACTTTCCTTGTGCTTTTGGGTGAAAGGGAGTTTGAATTTTCATATATAATAAACTTGTGACTCAATGGCACTTCGGAGAAGCAGCTATGAGTTAACAGTCAAGATCATCTCCCCTATCCATTATTTCTTATCAACTAAGCTGTCCTTATCAGATTATGTGGAGATGATAAATAGATCTCCCGACAATAGACCTCTCTCAGGAAGCCCAGCTCTTAAGATGAGCCTTTCCTTCATAATTATTATAGTTGACTTCTCCCTGATACTCCTGAGGCTGGTTGCAGACCTCTTTGCAGACTGCTTACAGTTTGTCTATGCATGCTTGCCGTACCAAGTTCTTCAGAAGGTATAAAAGATCCCCAAGTTCTGCCCCTCTTCGGAGTTGTCAATCTAGCACAATTGGCTCTCTCAGGGGTCAGTGACCAGAGCAACCAGAGTCTCAAGCCTTGGGACTCTGCATGGATGTGTAGCATGCAGCTCTGTGTGGAGGCCTAATTTAGCACTGAACCTCTTTCCTTAATTAAAGAGTGGCTTTTCTGACTAATAGTTCTGTGTTTTTTCCAAGTTAACAATATTTATATGAACAATTCATAAATGAACTTCCCAAACCCTAAGTCAAAATGAATTTGCAAATTGATTTATTTAAATATTTAAGTAACAATTGTCTTTAATATTACATAAGCTATTTGCAAAAATAGAAGAGATCCTACCATAGTCATTCTATGATACTAGTATTATCATGATACCTATACTAGGGAGACACAAAACAGAGAAAGAAATCTGTAAATGAATATCCCTAATCTGTAAATGAATGTAAATGAATATCCTTAATGAATATTGATATAAGAAATTTAAATAAAATAGAAAAATACTCCAACAGCACATCAAAAAGATTATATACTATTAATATGTAATATACCAGGGATTCAAGGTGGGTTTAATTTTAGGAAAACTATAAATAGAACAAGCCCTATTAATAACAAAAACAACAAAAATCACATGAGCATTATCAATAGATAGAGAAAATGTTTTTGAATAATAAAATGCTTTTTTTAGTTTTGTTTTTTTAATTTTAAAGCACAGACATTTCCTTAATATAGTAAAGAGGAATAATTCTATCAAGGGTTTGAATTATATGGAATAGAGATAAACTAGAGGTGTTTCCATTACGATCAGGGCTAAAACAAGGATCTCTTGTCACCTTTATAATTTGATATCATGCTAGAAAGGCTATACCAAAAAAATTAGAAAAAGAAATTGAAGGAACAAGCATTAGCAAAGGGGAAATGAAGTTTGTTTGTTTGCAAATTATATCTTGGTTTGTAGAAAGTCAACAAAAACTAATTGAAATAATATCAACAACAAGTAGCCATATATCAAATAAACCACACAATTCAGCAGTCTTTCCATGTATTGTCAAAAAGATCCAGCAGGAAGAGAGAGAGAAAAATTCTAATAAAAATAACTTTGGAACACAAAAAATTTTTGATTCTGCTACAAATTTATAGAAATATAGATGTGAAAAAGTGAAAAGATATTAATTGCTTACTGTCAAGTTGGGCTAATAGAATAAAAATAGCAATACTGCTTAAATTAATTTACTTATTCAATGCTATATGAATCACACTACAAAAATATTACTTTAGAACTAAAAAAACTAACAAAATCTATCTAGAGGAATAAAAGGCAAGAGTCTCAAGGGAAATAATGGAGGGGGATAGAGTAGAAAGTAAAGGGGTTAGGGACAGACAGGCAGCAGAGTAGATAGACAGCCAGGCCTGGAGTCAGGAGGACTTGAATTTAAATTTGACTTTAGACATTTCCTAGCTGTGTGACACTGGGCAAGTCATTTAACCTTGTTTGCCTAGATCTTGTTGCCCTTCTTTCTTAGAATTGATACTGATAGAAGATAAGAGTTTAAAAAAAGAAAAAAAGGAAAAGGGCTTAGCAATACCAGATATAAAACTCCGATAAAACCAAAATCATCCAAATTGTTTAGTATTGATTGAAAAATAGAAAAGTTGATCAGTGAGATATGTTTGGTGCGGAACAAATAGAAGTAAATGAACTTAGTGGTATAATGTTCATTAAAATCCAAAACTCTAATCACTGGGACAAGAACTCACAACTCAACAAAAAGTGCTAAGAAAACGGGAAATAGTCTGGCAGAAATTGAGTTTGCACAAACATTTTATACTATGTACCCCAATCAGCTCCAAATGAATAAATGACTTACCCATAAAGATTATATCATAAAGAAATTAGAGGAGCAAAGAAGAAAATGTGTTTTGCAACTATAGTTAGGGGGAAAAATCACAACCAGACAAGTGAGAGAGGATCCCAGTAAATAAAATGAGCAATTCATATAAAAAATAAATTAATTAAAGTTAAGACAGAAATAGTTAAATTGGAAAATAATCTAGTTTGTAAGTTTCTCTGATAAAAGTTCTACTATATGTGATACATAAGGACCTGATTCAAATATATAAAAATGGCTTCCAAGAGAGAATTCTCAGGGGAAGAAAAAAATAAGCTATCAACAATCAGTCATTTGGAAAAGGTACTCCAAAGAAGTCATAATGAAAGATAATAAAAATTAAACTCTGAAGTTATACTTCAAATCTTGGCAGAGATGACCAAAAGAAAAATGACAGTTATTGGTTGGGTGCAACAATAAATATATAAATGGTTTGTTAGTGAAGTTGTAAATTCATCTAGCCTTTTTGTAAGACAATTTAGAATTATGCCTATCAAATCATTAAAATATGTACACCCTTTGATCCTGCAATACCACTAAGCCTATACTTCAAAAAAATTAAAGAAAGAAGGCAATTATATATATATATATATACATATATATATATACACACACACACAAAAATAATTTTTAATTTATTTTTTATAATTAATTTATTTATTTAGAATATTTTCTCATAGCTACATGATTCCCTTACCACCACCTCTTCCCTCCCCCTCTCCTGGAGCTGACAAGCGATTCCACTGGGTTATACCTGTATCATTGTTCAAAACCTATCTCCATATTATTCATATTTGCAATAGAGTGATCATTTAGCACCAAAACCCCAATCATATCCCCATCGAACCATATGACCAAACATATGTTTTTCTTCTGCATTTCTGCTCCCACAGTTCTTTCTCTGGATGTGGATAGTGTGTTCTTTCTCATAAGTCCCTCAGAATTGTCCTGGATCATTGCATTGTTGCTAGTAGATCAGTCTCTGTATACACAAAAATATTTAAAATAGTTCTTTTGTTGTAACAAAGAGCCAGAAACAAAAGTAATATCCCAAAATTGAGGAATGACTAATCAAATTATGATATCAATATAATGGGGTATTACTGTACTGTAAAAGGGATAAAAAGTGGGAAGACTTGAATAAATCAATGAGGAGGGGTCAGAAAAACAAAGGAACAATAAATAAATATATAGAGAGAGTTGTTAGATTTAAAATTAATATTTCAAAGTTCTTATTTTTCATAAGGTTTGTTAATAATCACTTGGAATAGAAAAAGCAGATAAACATAGAGTTAAAGTCTCTTTCTTACTCTAAGTCTGACCACATTTAGCTCATCCTGCAGGATTCTATGTCTGTCTCTGCTGCCTGCTCAGGGAAATATATAGAGAGAGCCCCGATGGGGTCCACCCACATCCTTTTATTTAGGTCCATGGACACAGCACTGGCATGTAAGAAATGGGATTTACTGGGTTGACAATCCAGGAGGGGGAGGGGATGAAATTCTCTCTACATAATCCCCCCTGTGATCCTTTGGGAGACTAGTCTCCCCAATGGATCATTTAAAAATAACTATATTATACCTCTAAAGATCTTCTAGCTAAAAGTACATACAATATTGCACTTTCTAAGAGGAAGCTACAATAGTTAGAGATAAGAGGGAAATAAAAGAAGAAGAAAACAAAAAATGATTGTTAGACACATTGACAAAATGCCAATTGGGGGCAGTCCCCCTTTGACATAAGAGTTTACATCCAGAATAAGTATGTTCAACCCCCTTCAGTTCGGTTCATTATATCCCAAAGTTCATTCTGGATCTTTTGGTGCAGTGTGTGGCTTCCACAGGCATTATTACAGCACTTTCTCCAAAAAGATCCACTTTTTTGATCCAGAGTGTTGGCAAGTTTCTTTTCTCCAAAAGATTTTAAATCTTGGATTTTAGGACAATTATACAATCCCCCCCAAAGAGGGTGTTGACCAACACCAGAATCGCCCCGGGATACATGGCTGAGTTATGAGGTATATGAAGCAATTGT
>NC_058130.1:144839344-144910583 GCF_016433145.1 Gracilinanus agilis
CAAGTGACTTGCCCAGGGTCACACAGCTGGGAAGTGGCTGAGGCCGGGTTTGAACCTAGGACCTCCTGTCTCTAGGCCTGACTCTCACTCCACTGAGCTACCCAGCTGCCCCCTTGAGAAAATCTTTTGATATTTGTATTCTCTAATAAACTATATATGCTGGCTACTGGCAACAGGGATGATCAGGGGGGTAACTGGAATATTCTTCTTAAATGGGAGATAATTTAGGGGATCAAATATAAGCAATTGAGAAGCATTGACTTGTTCCCAACTAAACACAGAGGCAGAAGTAAATACACCTATTTTCCCGAGTTGTAGGGGTTAAAGCAAAATACAAAATAAAAAGAAAGGGATAAATTTATATGAGATTCTTAAGTACTGTTCAATAATAGGATTAAGAAGCTAAGAGTGACAGAAATGAATTATGAGATAAAAACTGTTCCATAAATTAAGTACCTCTTCTAGTAGTACTATTCTAAAAGTTCACATTACTTTTTAAAATTAATTTACTTAGAATATTTTTCCATGGTTACATGATTCATGATTTTTCCCACTCCTCTTCCCTCCCTCCTCTCTAAGCTGACAAACAACTCCATTGGGTTATACATGTATCATTGTTCAAAACCTATCTCCATATTATTCATATTTGCAATAGAGTGATCATTTAGCACCAAAACCCCAATCATATCCCCATCGAACCATATGACCAAACATATGTTTTTCTTCTGCATTTCTGCTCCCACAGTTCTTTCTCTGGATGTGGATAGTGTGTTCTTTCTCATAAGTCCCTCAGAATTGTCCTGGATCATTGCATTGTTGCTAGTAGATCAGTCTCTGTATACACAAAAATATTTAAAATAGTTCTTTTGTTGTAACAAAGAGCCAGAAACAAAAGTAATATCCCAAAATTGAGGAATGACTAATCAAATTATGATATCAATATAATGGGGTATTACTGTACTGTAAAAGGGATAAAAAGTGGGAAGACTTGAATAAATCAATGAGGAGGGGTCAGAAAAACAAAGGAACAATAAATAAATATATAGAGAGAGTTGTTAGATTTAAAATTAATATTTCAAAGTTCTTATTTTTCATAAGGTTTGTTAATAATCACTTGGAATAGAAAAAGCAGATAAACATAGAGTTAAAGTCTCTTTCTTACTCTAAGTCTGACCACATTTAGCTCATCCTGCAGGATTCTATGTCTGTCTCTGCTGCCTGCTCAGGGAAATATATAGAGAGAGCCCCGATGGGGTCCACCCACATCCTTTTATTTAGGTCCATGGACACAGCACTGGCATGTAAGAAATGGGATTTACTGGGTTGACAATCCAGGAGGGGGAGGGGATGAAATTCTCTCTACATAATCCCCCCTGTGATCCTTTGGGAGACTAGTCTCCCCAATGGATCATTTAAAAATAACTATATTATACCTCTAAAGATCTTCTAGCTAAAAGTACATACAATATTGCACTTTCTAAGAGGAAGCTACAATAGTTAGAGATAAGAGGGAAATAAAAGAAGAAGAAAACAAAAAATGATTGTTAGACACATTGACAAAATGCCAATTGGGGGCAGTCCCCCTTTGACATAAGAGTTTACATCCAGAATAAGTATGTTCAACCCCCTTCAGTTCGGTTCATTATATCCCAAAGTTCATTCTGGATCTTTTGGTGCAGTGTGTGGCTTCCACAGGCATTATTACAGCACTTTCTCCAAAAAGATCCACTTTTTTGATCCAGAGTGTTGGCAAGTTTCTTTTCTCCAAAAGATTTTAAATCTTGGATTTTAGGACAATTATACAATCCCCCCCAAAGAGGGTGTTGACCAACACCAGAATCGCCCCGGGATACATGGCTGAGTTATGAGGTATATGAAGCAATTGTCAAAAGAAAACCAATAAATAAAAAAAATCTCAAATAAAAGAGCAAAAATTAAATTCTGGATAAAATAATAATAAAATTTTTAAAAATAGAATAAAAATCTTATGTGTATAAAATTCTGAGTAAAAAAAAAAAGAATAAGCCTGTAACAGGTCCTTGAATCACTAGCAAGGCCCAATTAAAGTGACTTATGTCCCACAAGCCTGTAGGACAATTGCAGCAATATAACACTTTACCCATCAGCAGCCAGGAGTACAGAAAATTGCCAAACTATAAGAGAGAAGGGAGTAGGTTTCAGCAGCAAATGGGAAAAATCATTCCCCAGTCTGATTTCACCTTCACTGTCAGGGATAGGGGAGCCAGAACAACAGCCAAAGTGGGACGTTTGATAGAAGTGTGGCACAGGGAAGACCTGCATCTGACATATGTCAAACAGCTGTAACCTCAAACCCCAAACAAGTTCAAGTCCCCTGTATTGGCACAGAATCTCATCAATCCCACCGAGATTGGTTGGTCTCCTTGACCTTTATGCTCCTTGGCACTGTGCAGGTTAACTTTGTGCTTTCTTGGCACTATGCAGTGGCTCTTTTTTGTTCCCTTCTCCTAGAATCAGACATAGTCATTAAGCAAAGTCCCATAACATTCATCAATTCATGGCAGGTTTCCATAGTCTTTTGGGTATCCATAGTTTTTAGGGCTAATAGATACTATAAGCTTATCCTTCAAGATCAAAAACATTAATACTGATTCCATGTACTTCAAGTACTACAAAGGATAGGAAAAAAGGGGAAAAAAATCAAATATCCTATTGCAAATATAAAGAAAAAATTATAATAAAAATCATAATTTCATAGTTCACATTCCATGTAACAATGTCTTAGCTGAGCAGAAGCAGAACACAAACAGATTGGTTTCTCAATCAAAAATGAGATCTATTTCTCTTTTAACATGGCCATGATCCACAGTGTGAGTGTACATGATTTTTTCACCAGGTAAAAGCCTTTTAAAAACAGTAGTAAACCATGTTAAAAATGAATATTAATAAATGTTTTTTTAAAAAAAACAGTAGTACAACAACTAATGCAGATTCTAAGAAGTACCAAAATCCCTAAAAATAGAAGAGCCCATCAATGACAATAGCAAACAAACCCACTATCATTAGGATTTACATGAGTCTCTATATATCCACTTGCTGTGTGTCATTTAAAAAACACATGAACTAAAGGATACTTGTCACAAGTTCTCCAGATCTAGCCAATCTTTAAACCTTGGCTGAGATATTTTTAACAAAATTTAGTACTGCCATTATTCCAAAATTTGGCAGAGGAGCCTAGAAAAAACACAAATCTCTATACCGCCGATGAAAACCTTTTGGGTCTAAAATGTCACCAAGAATTTAGATCCTTTTAGTAGAAGGGTAGAATAAACTGAAGCGTTACAAACATAAAAAACCCATTTCAAAGTTACAAGGCTTCACAGAAAAAATCATTCCCACCTTCTGGATGAGATTATAACCCATCACAGAGTAACTAAGTCACTTGGGCACCTCCCTCGCTCTGGTATGAGACTATAACAGTGTAACAGACCTGTCTCCAATATGTCCCACTCGTTCTCACGTGGAGCCAAGGACTAAACAGTGAAAATCACTTCAGATGTCTCATCTATTACATGTTCAGTAAATTCGGAGATGTGGAAAATACAACAGTGCCATTGCACTCCACTTCAACTACAAATGGACCTTTACTTCTTGTTACAAACAACTCATAGACAGGCAGAGGATCAGGGATGCTACTAGATATCTGAAAATCACTTCCAAAGACTCATTAAAATCAATTGAGATATTTAGCTCATTAAATTCTCCAAAGGTTGTATACAGGTTGTAACCATTTTGATGGAGTCTATCCATCATCATCTATGTGACAGTTAACAAAGGCAAAAAAAAAAAAAAAAAAAAAGGAACAAAAAGTTGTTTAGTCAATATGTGACCTCGATGGATCTGGTAACAAACTTAGCAGCCCTTAAGGGTCTATGATTTTTCCATGGAAAGGGTTTGTCCAACTTGTCTATGGACTTTTATAATGGTGTTATCACCAGTCCAGTCATAGGGGGAGGGTACAAATAAAGATAATGTAACAGAACATATAGCGAATAGCTAAAACACAATAATTGAAAGTGACATAGTATAATGGAATGTGATAGATTAGATTAATATGTGAACTTAAAAACAAAATTAAATCTTAAAACAGTCAGCAAATACAATAAATGTGACAGGACACAGTCATTCAATGTCAATAGAAGGTACCTGTTTTACATGGGAGCAATGAATCAAAAAGTTATTTTTTCTAATTTTGATAATTTATGAAGTGGTTAACAGTAAATTACATACATCTTGTATTTAGAATTTCGTTACAGAGACTTCTTCATTATGGGGAGGGGAACAAACTGAAACAGTTAACATCAATAAGGCAATGGGGTCTGAAAAGGCTTAAAATTCACCTCCAGACTATTTGAGGTTCCTTCCCCTCCCGAGTACCATCATTAATCTAGATTCCTTTGTCCACATCATTGGGGTCCCCCATACTGAGAGGGGTTCCCACACTGAGTACAGATGTTTGGATGTGAGTTTTGATTTGCCTCATTTGAATTACTATTCTTCCTATTATTATCATTATTCCTGAAGCTCCTATTTCTTTTTTCCTAATTTCTCTTCTTACAATTCATAATTACATACCCACCTTTCCACAAAAATAACATGTTAGTAGTTGTTTTGTGGATTCTTGTAAGGGAGCTATGATCTCTCCCTGCTTTGCCTTTCCAACTGTTTCGGTTAATTCTTTTATTTCCTTCCTTAATGTCTCCACTAAATTAGTGTTCTCTTTATCCTTCTCTCCCTGTTTAGCAGTTAATTTTTTTTATTTCCTTTTTAATGTTTCCATTAAATCAGTGTTCTCTTTCTCCTTTTCCTTATGCCTCTCAAAAGCATAAACTCCACTCTTTAATTCTTTGAGGTACATATTAGGCCAGTTTGGACAGTTAGACATAAAATAATTCTTAAATACCTTACAACTGTTTCTCACAAATTGTATCCTGATTTGTCTAATATCCCTTTCCCTAGAAAGATCTAGGTCTATATATAACAACAACGTTGAAAAGTAAAATGTCTTTGCAAGACTTAACAACTCTGAGAGATGCAATGACAAACCATGAGTCCAAAAGACTGAAAATGGGGCATGCCATACACCTCCTGCCAGGGAAGTGATGAATTTAAAATTCAGAGAGAAACATACATATTTAGGCACTGCCAGTGTCGGAATTCTTTTTTGTAGTACTGCGCATATTTCTTATGAAGGTTTCCTTTTTGTTATTGTTGTTCAGTGGGGAGGGATAGATTATAAATTCATGTAAAATTAATTTTTAAAAATGTCTCTCATTAATGTTTTTTAAAAGACCTCTAATCATTAAAAAAAATACCTGTAATCCAAATGCCATGACTAATCACATTCCAGAGAACCAGTGATGAAACATGTTACCCATCTGCTGACAGAGAAGTGATGGATCCAAGGTACATAGTGAGACATAAGTTTTTTGACATGACCAGTGTGTAGAGTTATTTTCCTTGATTACATATTTGCTTCAAAGGTTTTGTTTTGTTTTCAAATGAAGAACAGGATAGGAGGGTGGAGCTAGTGATAGGTTGCCCCCCCCAAAAAAAAAAAAGAAAAAGAAAAATAATGGTTATCGAAACACTTTTTTTAATGGCACTGACAGGGGCAGCTAGGAAGCTCAGTTGATAGGGCCTGGAGACAAGAGATCCTGGGTTCAAATTTGACCTCAGACTTCCTAGCTATGTGACCCTGGACAAGACACCTAGCCCTTACCACTCTTCTGCCTTGGAACTAATTCTAAGACTGAAGGTAAGGATTAAAAAAATAAATAAAATAGCACTGACCTCCAACTCTTTCCGGGGTCCCTTGTCAGACTGGGGATGGCTCATTTACTCCACCTGCAGCCAGTCTGAAAGATCAAGATTGTTCCCTAAAGGGGCAGCTATGCTTCTGCCACCTGCTCCGAGGATCTTAGGGGTAACCCTGTTTGGAGAAAATATTCTCCTACTCACTACTGTAGTTCCCCAGCTCCCATCAGGGTAATTATTATTTAAATAAGTTGGCCAAAATGACAACACTAACTATTAATTATGAATATTTATTAATTATAATGTTAAACAATAATATTCATAATAAAACATGTCCATCCATACACCTGGGTCATACTCTCCCACTAATGCTCATACACAGTGTCTGCAGGTAAGAGAGGGCACAAATGAGTAGAAACCTAGCAGTGAGGCCTATAAGAAGGGAAATTCATGCACCTGATGCACAAGATCACAATCTTGGACTGCCACTCTTCAGGGCTTGGACCTCTTTAGGGAACAGTCTGCACCACACATCTGCTAAGCATTGTTCCTCTTCTGGGCATCTTCATTCTCCTACTGGATAAAGCTGTTTCACAGTTACTCTTGGGCATCTATAGGAGTGCGAAGGTTTTGTTTGGTTTTGTTTTTGCTTTTTTTTAAAGCAAACATCAGGCTAGAATCTGGGATCCCCAGAGCTTTCCAGTTCTGCATTCTCTCCTGAATGTTGAGGCAGCATTTGCACTCTGTCATGACAAGCATTTCCTTTGAGCCTAGAATCTGCAAGAACATTTGTGTTTGTTCTCTGGGCCTGAGGAGTTTCTCCCTTTGGTACCAAAGACAGATATAAAAAGCAACATAGGCAAAGTTTTGAAATGTTCCTCTCTCTCAGACTGTAGAAGGTGCCAAAGAGAAAGCAGAGAAGCCCAGTAAGCCTACTCACAGGACTCAATCTTTGCTTCTTTTAGTTAATGCTTTCAAATAGCAGTGCTTTTCCTCCAATCAGACCTCCTTCCTAGATTCAGCTGCACTCTGTCCGTCTCTAGTCATCAGGTCTCAGAACAAAGCAACTGCCATTATTGCCTTCTTTCCCTACTTCTGTCTATTTCTCCTCTCTCTCAACATTTGCTTTTTGTTGTAGTTTTTATCACTTGCTTCTATTGCCTTTCCCCTGGCTTCTACTTAAATTCAGAACCTCCTGTAATAACCCACGGCTATCTCAGGTTGAGAAATCCCAAATCCACAAATGTAATCAAATAGTCCCAAGAAGTTTTTTTTTTGTTTTAAATTAAGTTTCCCAGAAATAAACTTCAACCTTCTAAAAGAAACCCACTCGTCTGAAAGTTAGCCTCTGGGAAATGAGACACTCTAGCCATCTTGACCACCAGTTAGTTCTTTTGCCTGTCAGACTGCTTTCATTTAGGACCTCTTGAACTCTGTGGCTCTCCTCAAGCACTTTTAACTAAAGGGCTACTTTTTCCTTGGATCCTCTCAAAACTCTGTATGTTTCCCCTCAAGTTGCTTTTCCCTGTATTTCTTGAACAACTGTTCTTTTCTGATCCTTTCAATAAATAAAATGTCCATATTAGAAAGAGATGGTACCGCACACTTAATATGAGTATGGCAACAAAAGATGACCAAATAGCTTATAAAATGCCATTTCCTGTTGACTTTGAATACAAGATTAAGAACAAACAAATTCTGCTACTTCTTTTATTTGCCCTTCCAATGATAGCTTGCTATTGAGCACATTCTACATGCCAAGGACTGAGAAAAGGAAGTCAGGGGCAGAGTCTAATGGGAAGGGGGGATTTGCATATAATCAGTCCATCAAGCAGAAGTTTGTAGATTTAAAGCTGGAAATGAGCTTAGAGGTCATTAAGTCTAGCCCTCAGTATACAGATGAGGAAAAAGAGACTGAGAATGGTTGAATGACTTTCCACAGGTCACATAGGTAGTAAATGTCTGATGCAGGATTTGAACTTGGGTCTTCTTGACTCCAAGTCTACGACAATATCTACCAGATCAGCAATATCTACAAATGAGTTGTAGGGTGGTAAGGGAAGACTGGATTTAGAGTCAGAGAATTTGGGTTCAGATTTCAGGTCTACTTCATTCTGCTTTTGACTAGGTCCCGTTTCTTCCCTGTGCCTCAGTTTCTTCATCTATAAAATGGGAGAATTGGACTACATGACTTCCAAGATTGCTTCTAGCTCTAAATCATATGATCCTATGAACATTAGTTAACAACAACACTAATAACAGCTGTCACTTTTATAGTGCTATGAGATAGGAGCAAGAAACAATTGGATTTCCTGGAATTCCCCATTTTGTTTCAGAGATTTATTACCTAAGAAGCTTTAGCAATTTCAGCATTCAAACAAACAAACCTAATCAAATATATGCCCACATCCATTATTATACATGTGGACACTTGTTCCTTCCTGCAAGAATATATTTACACAGACACAGCTCACAAAAAAGACACCTTAACCCAGTGGTGTCCCAGAAAAGCAGGTTCTCAGAGCACTCGGGCTTCTTTTTTTAACTACTTAATTATTTTTGTTTAAAAATATTTTTCCTTGTTTCCATGATTCATTTTCTTCCCCTCCTCTCTTCCCAGAGCTGACAAGCAATTCCACTGGGTTGTACAAATGCTATCACTTGATACCTATTTCCACATTATTAATTTTTGTTATAGAGTGATTTTTTAAAGCCTAAACCCCAAATCACATACCCATATATACATGTGATAAGTGAAGTCATATGTTTTGCTTTTGCATTTCTATTCACATAGTTCTTTCTCTCAATGTGAATAGAATTCTTTTACATAAGTCCTTCAGGAGCATCCTGGCTACTAGTAGCAAAATCCATTACATTGGATTTTTCCACAATGTTTTAGTTTCTGTATACAGTGTTCTTCTGGTTCTGCTCATTTCACTCTGCATCTGTTCATTGAGGTCCTCCCAGTTCATATAGAAATGTTCCAGATCATCAATCAGCACAATAGTATTCCATTACCATCATATACCACAATTTATTCAGCCATTCCCCAAGTGAGGGACACCCCCTCATTTTCCAATTTTTTGCCATCACAAAGAGCATGGCTATGAATATTTTTGTACAAGTATTTTTCCTTATGTCTTTGGGGTAAAAACCAAGCAGTGGTATTGCTAGATCAAAGGGTAGGCATTCTTTTAAAGCCCTTTGCGCATAATTCCAAATTGCTTTCCAGAATGGCTGGATTAATTCACAACTCCACCAATAATGCATTAGTGTTCCAATTTTGCCACAACCCCTCCAGCATTTATTATTTTCCTTTCCTGTCATATTGGCCAATCTGCTAGGTGTGAGGTGGTACCTCAGAGTTGTTTTGATTTACATTTCTCTAACTATGAGAGATTTTGAACACTTTTTCATGTGCTTATTGATAGTTTTGATTTCTTTATCTGAAAATTATCTATTCATGTCCCTTGACCATTTGTCAATTGGGGAATGGCTTGACTTTTTGTACAATTGACTTAACTCCTTATAAACTTGAGAAATGAGACCTTTGTCAGAGGTTTTTGTTATAAAGATTTTTTCCCAATTTGTTGCTTCCCTTCTAATTTTGGTCGCATTGGTTTTGTTTGTACAGAAACTTTAATTTAACATAATCAAAATTATTCATTTTATATTTTGTAGTGTTCTCTATCTCCTGCTATGCCTTAAATTCCTTCCTTTCCCATAGATATGACAGATATACTATTCTATGTTCACCTAATTTGTTTATGATTTCCCTCTTTATATTTAAGTCATTTACCCACTCTGATTTAATCTTAATCTAGGATGTGAGATGTCCATCTAAGCCTAATTTCTCCCATACGGTTTTCCAATTCTCCCAGCAGTTTTTGTCAAATAGTGAGTTCTTGTCCCAAAAGCTGGGATCTTTAGGTTTATCGAACACTATCTTACTATTGTCATTTACCCCAAGTCTATTCCATTACTCAGAAACTTCTGCTGAGCATGTCAATGGATTCTTATCTGGATCCTTTTGTACAAGCAATCCCAGTTATATGTTGCTCAGGTCTAACAAACT
Source organism: Gracilinanus agilis (assembly GCF_016433145.1). Taxonomy (NCBI): domain Eukaryota; kingdom Metazoa; phylum Chordata; class Mammalia; order Didelphimorphia; family Didelphidae; genus Gracilinanus; species Gracilinanus agilis. The sequence continues at coordinate 144,849,216 of NC_058130.1, forward strand.
CTAACCCTCAGTTTAAAGTTTCTGTCTCCTGGGTCAAGTCTCGGTCTCATGCTTGATGGGAGTTATCTTTGGCTGTTGTAAGGGTTTGTTCTCAGGCTGAATGGGATCTGTGGCTCGTTCTAGGTCATGTTCTTTTATGTAATCTCCACTCTTTGTCCACTTCCCAACAAATCAGTAACTTGGTGATTTTCACAAATACCTTTCATGCACATTCTTACTGAAGAATTAGATCAACCCTTGTTAATCTTAATGCCTTCCCTCTGAATTTGTCACCAATTTGTCCTCTTTACATCTTGTTTGAATATCAGTTTTCATGTTTTCTCCCATTAGACTGAGCTCTTTGAGGGCAGAAACTGTTTTGTTTAAACCCTTACCTTCTGTCTTAGAATTGATACTAAGTGTTGGTTTCAAGACAAAGAGTGATAAGAGTTAGGCAATTGGGGTTAAGTAACTTGCCCAGAGTCACAGAGGTCACATCTGAACCCAGGAACTCCCATCTGCAGGCCTGGCTCTCTCTCCACTGAGCCACCTTGCTCCCCCAAGGGCCTGTTTTTTTGCACTCACTCTCTCTGTCTCTGTCTCTGTCTCTCTGTCTCTGTCTCTCTGTCTCTGTCTCTGTCTCTGTCTCTGTCTCTCTCTCTCTCTCTCTCTCTCTCTCTCTCTCTCTCTCTCTCTCTGTCTCTCTGTCTCTCNGACAGGTTTAGTGTGGAGGAAGGCTGATGGGGGCAGGGGAAGACCTGGAGAGGGACTCTTGCTCTGAAAGATCAGGGGTCAAAGCCCTGGCAAAAGAAGGGAGGAGAGGAGAAGCTGCTAAAGACACTGAACAATTTCACAAAGCACAATAACAGAGATTGGTGTCAGTGAGAATCAGGTACCTGGCCAGGCAGGTGGCTGAGGGTAGTGCCAAACCTACATAATGAGAAAAGAGAAGAATGAGAGTTGCCCAATGAGGGGCCAAGAATAAATGTACGGAAAACTGCAAGGGCCCTGTAGGGCATAGATCTACAAATTACTTGTGAGTCAACAAACTGGGATGAGAAAAATGATTCTAGGATTATAGAAGGGTCGAGCTGATAGACATGCAGATACCTCTTGATGATCAATGACAAAGTTTAATGATTTGGGGTACATACTTTATAGGGAAAATGACATATGCTAAGGGATTAGGTAAGCCTTTTGCAGGGTCAATGATTAGTAATGACTTACAAGATAAAGACAATGGATGTAGATTTACCTAGGTAGCTTTGAACAGAGTTTTCTATAGGTGATAATTTAACATGTCAATTCAACATTGTCAATGTATGACCCAGCTTTGTATAGAATACTGTATGTTCGTCTCACAGAACTCATGTGTCAGTAATTTTCTTGGAAGAACATGCAATATTTGCATTTCTCATGCCAGAGAACAGGCTATGGTGTCTGGCAATTCCTAAGCTATGGTTTCCCAGAGACCTTGCAAACTAAGGTGCATTGGGCATTCCACAGCCTTGCTGGAATGGAAGCCCCTAATCTTCTTATGCTGCTCTCACAGGGTCCAACTGGCCAGAGGAGAGTAATGAGGAATGATAATTTAAGAAAATTTTATTGGGGGGAGAGGGAAGAGGAGGGGACAGCAGCTTGAACAAGTTTTCAACACACTGTAATTTAATAGAAATAAGAATATCCTTGATTTCAGTTCAGATTTTGATGTAAGTTTATTATGAGTGTCAAGTTTCTTCAGTTCGTAGGTTTACAAGATTTACAAAGTTCCTTGCAATTTTGTGAAGTAGGTGTTATCTTCCTTTTGTAAATTAGGAAACTGAGGCTCAAAGCTAACTTGCTTAGATCCATTCAGTTAAGTGTCAAGAACTACCTATCCCTTTAACCAGGTCCTTCTGGATCTTCTGTGTGAGGCTTTTTTCCAAAATGAAAAATCATTTTATCTGCTGACATCTTTTTACCAAATCTAAAGTATTATACTTCGATGCTCAGAAAAATGAGAACAATGGCATCGTTTTGATTTCTGCTGACAATGCTTAAAAAAATAAAATCCAACAGTTTAACTATGAGATCAAACCAAAGAATACACAGGCATGCTAGCAATGAAAGAAATGAAAAATAAAAATTTTTGATATTTTCATACACATTACACCAATGGTGATAGATTAAACTTCATGAAGTTCCTACTGCTAGTTGTATGTATGTTCCAATGAATGGGAGAGAGTCTTAAGGGAAGGTTCTAAGTCTAAAATTCCCATAGAAAGAGACTTAGCTCTGAGCCATAAAATTATGCAATTTTCTCTCTAGGATTGTCATGAGAAGGAGAAAATGCCAATACTCATTTTTGGTGACAAGACATTGACACCATGTATAAACAGATAAACTTTGTGACTGGTCACACATGCTTAAAAGTTCAGTATTTTGTTTTTTCAGGAAGATGGGACATGTGTGTGGCTAATCCATAAAATGAAGAACTCAAGTCAAACAAGCAGTTTAATACTTCCTCTTGGAATGCCAGTTTAAAAAAAAACTATCTCTGATATTTATTAGTGGTGTGATTAAGACAAAGTGGAGATAAAGATTAATGTAGTCAGGATAGAAATTGCCCAACATTTTTCTCCTTGACTGTCAGTGAGTTAGCCCTCACCTGATCTGGGAATTTTCACTGGCTCTCCCTTGTGCTTCTAATACTTGTCCTCCTCATCTCCACTTCCTGACTTCTTTTACAACTCAACTGAGATGCTGCCTTGTATGAGAAGTCTTATCTGATTGCCTTTAATGCTAGTGCCTTCCCTCTATTGGCTCCAGTTAAAGATGTGCCTTTCTTTGCAACTCCAGTGCTTAACACAGTGCCTGGCACATAGTGTTAAAGAAATAATGTGTGTATAGAGAGAGATTTAGATGTATAATGATGGTGATGATGTGTATCTGGCTATGATCTCCTCAACTACAGTTGGTGGGAGGAACACCTATTCCTATCACCCTGGCTGCTGCTGTAAATTATCCCCTTCTCTCTGACAGGTTTGGTTGATAACCTGTTAGAAATTCTTTTAACAGCTGGCCAAGTAAGGACCCTTGATAGGTTAGATAGATGGTTAACCTCTCTAGGCCCAACCTGGGGTTGGATAGATTGGTGATGAGCTATTGATCAGCCTTGGATAATGTTCAGGATCTGATTGCATTTTGACTCCCTTCGCAAGAGCCAGGATAGAAAGACCACTCAGGAAGGTACTTATTATCGAACACTCTTTTAGCTATAGGTAGGGAAAGGATAACAAGGTCAAGGATTAGGGATTGGAAATTCTATTGTTCTATAATCCATTAGACTAATTAATAATCAGGACTGGAGGCTACTAAGCTTGTGGTAGCTTGAGATCTTCACCTCTCTATCTCTGGCCAGAACTGGCCATAGCCAAGCCAGAGAATAGGGAAGGCTATTGCTGCTGATATATTGATGGTCTTTATTCTCTTAGCTCTCTCACCAGTAGTGTTGATGGTTCACTAGCTCTCACAGTCTAGTCAGGAAATAGTCAGGATTATTCCTACCCTCTTCTTCTTCAACCACCCTTCAACCACCCTTCAGCCACCCACTGCCCAGATAGAACCACAGAGGCTTGCAGAGATCTGTGATCTCCAGTTCTCAGCCTCTGAGTCCAGAGACCGCTTTCAATGTAGCTATATAATATATACATATATATACACATATATATACATATATATACACATATATATACATATACATATATATATGATGGGGCTAACTGACGTTTGCCCCTGGTTCACGGCACCTGGGAACATTCCAAACTCTCAACTGCCATCCCTGTCATTCAAGGTGGCATTCTTCTCATCCCAGATTATGAATATAATAATAGTAGATACTTAATAAATGCTTATCAACTAACTGATATGGTCAAACTGTAATCAATAAGGTATACTTTTCAATTCTTAAAGGAGGAAGAAGTCAGCTGAAGCTATAAAAAGAGCTGGCACATTCCTAACAGCTATACTGGGAACCAAAGGAAGTAGGAAGGACCACCACAACCACCATGATCAGCATCTCTCATTGGGGAATGTGCCATCCTTCAGACACTCATCTATGGGATACAGGATAGAAGATTCATAGAATAGATGCTAAATTTGCTCAAACTGCTTAGTCTTCTTAGAATAGAACTAAAGAAATCTCTTCCTCCTCCTCCTGGGGACGCATGTCTGTTCCCTGACTCTTTCTTAAGAGTTTATTTGTTTTGTTTCCCTTCTGTTAAAAACTGGTTTTCTAAGATAAATGTGGTTAATCATTGAATTACTGATCTGTGAGTGTCCTTGTTAAAAGAAAAGTGCAATATTGAAATTCCCATGATGGAAAAAAAATATTCAATAGTGATAGAATGCCTAAGAGAGAAGCTGCTCTTTTTTTTTAATTGCAATTTATATTGATCAGAGCTATTTTTCTCTGGCTGGAGGCTCAGAACTATAGACAATATAATCTTTCCTTTTTAAAAAACAACAACAAAAAACCCTTACCTTCCATCTTAGGATTGATGCTAAGTTTCATTTCCTAGGCAGACGAGTGTTAAGGGCTAAGCAATTTAGGGTTATGTGATTTGGCCAGGGTCACACAGCTAAGAAGTATCTGAGGCAAAATTTGAACCTAGGACCTCCCACCTGTAGGCCTGGCTCTTGATCCATTGAGGCACCCAGCTGCCCCCAGAATCATTCATTTTTATAACTTCCCAGAGCAAAAAGAGAAATTTGGTCCCAGACTTTCCTAGGTTAAAAACAACTCAACAGTTCTGCTGGGACAAACTGGGCCAGATATGAGAAGTGATTTTTTTTTCCTCACAATTTCTGGCACAATTGCCAGTTTGAAAGGCAAATCATTCCTTCAAAGAGATAGAACTGAGTGACATAGAGGAGGAGGAGCTGGGAAGGAGCAGGGCTGCTAGTTCTATTTAGTAGTCTCTGGGGGCTAGTAAGAGATGACTGAACTCTAGACCAGAACGTCATCATTTCACTTCCACATCACTGCTAAGTTTAAAATTTAAAAATTGCAGGATTTTCCTTCCCAAGATCCAATCTTCATGGGGAACCCCAGAGAGAAAATGATTTATTGTATTGTGATGTTTCTTTAACAAAGGCTAGGGGCAGCAACCAAGGAGAGGAGGATCTGATTATTAAGGGATAATTATAGCCAGAATGACTTTATAAGACTATACTAAAAAAAATAGTCACTGTTTATCTGGGCTCTTTCCCTCTCTCAGCATAGGAGTTCATGCTCTGCCTGAGTGTTCCTTTTAATGAGAGAAGGAGGCTACACTTGGGCATTCATTTTCTACTTAGCTTTTTGCTTTTGTCTTTCTATAGATACAGTTGAAAAAAAAAAAAAAACCATTGATACTAAGTATGGGTTCCAAGACAGAGGAGTGGTTGGGGTAGGCAACTGGAGTTGAATAACTTGCCCAGCATCACACAGCTAGGAAGTGTCTGAGGTCAAATTTGAACCCAAGACGTCCTGTCTCTAGGCCTGGCTCTCTGTCCAGAGCCACCTAGATGCCCCAGATACATGTATTTATCATGTATTTTCTTATTTCCCTTTTTCTTGGATATATTTTATGCTGCTTCTTCTTTTCTTCCTTCTTCCTCTTCTTTCTTCCTCTTCTCTTTCACCTTCTCCTTCTCCTCCTTCTCCTCCTTCTCCTTCTACTCCTCCTCTTCCTCCTCCTCTTCCTCCCCCCTTTCTCTTCTTCACCTCTGGATCCTGACAAAGTTTAGCGAATCAATACTTCTGTGACTCTGGCCACAGAAAACAGAAAAAAAAAAGTGTAAGATCTTAGATGATAGGGAAGAATAGCTTCTGTAGGTGGGCTCATTTTATTGGGCTTATTCATTTGACTCTAAATGAATGATTGCCAGGCTGTAATTTCCCTTCCTTGTATTTATTGCATCACATAAGGAAGGATCTCTTACAAGGGCAGAGACCATCAAAATTTTTATGTTGTTTTCACAGTCCTTTTTTTATAGACATCAGTCATCGGTAACAATTTCCCATCTGAAGAAATAGTGGAAAAATCTGAAGCTCAGGCTTGCCTGCTCATTCCTCTTTGCCTCTATCTACCTGGCAAATACAGATGGCTATTGGAATGCAGACCTGGGCAGTGTTCTTTTTCCCATCAGCTGCTTCCTTTCCTTTAAGTCATCTGACTTCTACAGCACTTTTGTCGGATAAAATGCCCTTTTGGCCTCAGCTACCCACATATGTCTTCTAAGTGCACAAGTCATTGCACCCTGGCACTGATCAATAAGGCCTGAATGGCAAGGAAGATGGCTTGCTTGAGTCAAAACCAAGAATCCTTTAACAGGAATAAGAGCTGTCACTCCTGGAATTCTTGACAACTTTATATGACAAAGATTATGAAAAAAATAGTTATGAGGGAACTATTATTGTTTGTTAATAATTTTTGTTTTTCTATTACTTTAATTTCTCAATCTATTCTTCCCTTTCTCTCTCCCAGGGAGCCATCTTTATAACAAAGAAGAAAAAAGAGAAAAAACAGTTCCACAAATTTACCAACATATTGACTGTCCAATCATGTCAGGATTCCATACTTGTAGTTCCCAAATTCTGCAAAGAAGGGAAAGAAGAGGCAAAGGTACTTTCTCCGATCTTTTTTCTGGAACCAAATTTGTATTATCATTTCACAGCATTCAATTTGTTTTGTTGTTTCTTCCATTTACATTATGGTAGCTTGTATAAATTGTTTTCCTGATTCTGCTCTCTTCACTTTACATCAGTTCATATGTCTTCCTATCCTTCTCTGTATTCTTAATACCCTTTTTTTCCCCAGTGCAGGAATATGCCATTACATCCAGATAGCATAATTTGTTTAGTCATTCTGCAATTGCAAAGGGATTTCTTTTAAGCAAAACAGGTTGATCTGAGTTAGATGTGCCAGCTGGATGGGTCTGTCAGCCTAACTGTCGTTACTTAAAAGGAGAGGAAGGAGGGGAAATAGGAGAGAGAACACAGCAGTGCTGAAGGTACTTCTAAAGGTTAAATAAATTTTCCAATTTGTCTCCTTTATATTTTTAGTCCCAATTGGATCATCCAGTCACTTCATGTCTAGCTGGCAGAGATTCATATAATCATTGCTCTGACTTTGAGGCCACTCTAAACTGAAAAAGAAAACCGTATTAGCGACATGTTGTAAGAAATCCAACTCACATTTACATAATACTTTAAGGTTAACAAAAGCACATTCTCCAAAACATCCACTTGCCCTTCCTTCGTTATAATACTTCACACTGATATAGTGCTGTGGCACAGGTGGTACAAAAATTATTCTTCCCATTTCTTTATACCCTGGAGTGTGATCTGTTTTTGTAAATGTCCCCAAAACATTCAAATAAAAAGTAGATTGTCTAAGAAAAATAGAAAGTATTATAGCTAGGACACTAATGATAATAATTATAGCTAGCATTTCTATGGGGGAAAGTAGATGCTACAGTGAATGAGTGCCAAGGCCTGGAGTCAGGAAGATCTGAGTTCAAATCCACCCTCAGGTACTTATTAACTGTGTGATCCTGGGAAAATTATTTTACCCTGTTTGCTTCAGTTTCCCCATCTGTAAAATGAGTTGGAGAAGGAGAGGGCAAACCACTACAATATCTGCACCAAGAAAAACCCAAATGGGGTCATGAAGACTGAATGGAGACGAAATGGGGACATGACTGAACAAACAGCAACAAAAAGCATTTATATACATAGCTAAGTTTTGCAAGACACTTTACACATTGGATCCTTACAACAACCTTATGATATAAATGCTATTATTATCCCAATGTTATAGATGAGGAAACTGAGACAGAGAAGTGAAATGATTTGCCCAGTCTCACACAGCTAGCTGTACCTGAATCAGGATTTGAACTCAGGTCTTCCTGCCTCCCTGTCTCTCTCTACTGTACCGCCTTGTTGCCGGGATTGCAATCTAGGCCCTTCCTGACTCAAAGCCCAGCGACATCCTTTTCAATAGACAGTCTCCCATAGGCATGGCCCCTGCTGAAGTCAGCCCCTCCGGGCATGGTTGTTGCTGACAGTACAGGGGTTCCATAAGTTCCTGGCAAGCTAGGTTTGTCACCAGTGAAATGTTGGTGGTTCAGGGGATGGGTTTTAATCATTGCTTAGGGACAGTAACAGAAGATTAATCTGTTTTAGGAAGGCCAACCAAGCCCAGTGCAGACAGAGCCAGACACTGAGATGACTCAGACAAACCAATAAGATGTTAAGTAGAAGTTGGTTTAATTAACAAGGGAAAGGTTAGAAGGGAATTGGATAAACTTAAATTCCAAAGCCAACTACCTAAGCCCCCCAGATCTAAATATCTCTACACAGAGATTTCTTCTGAGTGGTTTTCCTGGTCTACACCACTCCTCACTATCTGAAACCAAATTCCTGTACTTAGCTAAGCTAACACTAAACCCCGCTTTGATGATTTTAAGGAAAGGGTCTGTGTAAGCCTGCCAGGGCCCAAAGATGGAACAAGATCCAAAAGGATCTAGGCCGGGTCTCACAGTCAGCTGCCAGATGTCTCAGGATCAGCACAGGAACTCAGCAGATGTCCAACAGCCACCAGAAAGCAGGATAGCAGAGCAGCAGGTAGGATGGAAAGATAAGGCAAGAAGAAAGCCACAGGGAAAAAGCCAGTCTCCTTAGGTCAAACCCTGAAAGAGAGAGAGACCACAGTCCCAAAGCCCAACCGTCTCTCAGCAACAGCTCAGCTCTCCCCCTCAGAATTCCAGAATTCTGCACTCTGCTGGCCCGTGCTTCTGCCCTTTGCAAACATAACTTTTCCTATAACACCAGGTACCCCTTCACAACTCCTCCCCTGATCTCCCTGAAGCTACAACAGAAGGCTCATTGCCAGCATCCCCAGCCTCGTCCAGCTTCCTCTATCCTCCATCAAATTAAACCAAGAACTGAGAGCACTGCTCTTCGCCCGGGTTCTTCTTATCAAATCACTGCCTATTGTGGTGTCTGCTGGGTCCAATTCAAGCTCCTTCCAGCAGTTTAAGCTACCCAAAACATGAGCCTCCTAGAAAGAGATAAAGCAGGAAAAGGGAAAGTGAGAGTGGACCCTAGAGAATGGAAGGAGCCCAGAGGGGAAAGCAAATATGGGTAGGGGCACCAGGGGAGTGGAGTGCCAAGGTCCAAACTACTCAGGTAAGAAATGAAGACGTCCTAGGCTTTAGAGGTGGGAGGGATTTCAGAGATCATCTAGGCCAGCAGGCTGGCACCCTGCCAGCCTCTACTCACCCAAGTGTGGCTCTAACCAGGTTAAAATTTAATTGGGAAATATTTAACAAAATAAATAAAAATGCAGTGAAACCTAAATAGCATGATATTTTAAAACTAAGTCAATATGCAGACTGCAGGGATTCTTGTGTACATATTAGTAGGCCTCAGTTTCTGTTTGAATTTGATACCACTAATCTAGCCCTTCCCCTTCCTTTTACAGATAGAGAAACTGAGGTCTTGAGAGGCAAAGCAACTTACTTAAGGCTGCTCATGAGGGAATTCTCTCCATCCCTGGCTCGTTTGGGGATGCTAGTTTAGAATCTCTCCATCAGGAAAAATGGGGAAAAATTGGAGAAAAGATTACTTTTTAAGGGACTAGCTATCTTACAACTGGATTAAACCCTGAAGTATTTTTAAGTTTTTAAAGTAACAAGCTAGACACTTCCAATCTCTCCTCAGTAATTATTATTTTGGGGCCTGACATTTGCAATAACCCTAAAAGAACTGGGTTCATTATTCTGATCCCTTTTCTGGCCTCTGTCAAAGACATTAGAGGCAGGGTGCTGCAGTAGACAGAGAGATGATTTACTAAGAGCTGGGTGTCAGGTCCTGCATCTGACACTTACAGACTGTACTGGTCATGGGCATGTCATTTTTAACTCTCAGGGATCTCATGCCACTCTTTAAGGATTTTAATCTGCAGAGATGTTGATTTGAATCAGCAGAAGGAGTTTCTTCAATGGGAGTTCCCAACCACTAAAATATCAGATTCAGTTTAAAATAGCATCAGCTTGGGGTCTTTGGTTTAGATTGGCCCATCTCCATTCTACAGTTTTCCTCAGCATTCCTTCTTACTCCCACCACTCCCTACAAATACAACAGAGTTTCACAGATTTTTTTTTTTATTCTCATGCCAACCTTATAACTTGGCTATTTCTCCTAATTTATTACAATAGATAGATTAGGAAAATAGTAGTCATGTAAGTAGGAGAAAAAACAGGTGAATAAGAAAAAAACATTTTTAGGTCCACACAGCAAAAGGTTCAGATTTTTTTCTCTTGAATTTCTCTTTTACAGAGAGTTTAGGCTGACTCATTTCTGCATCTTCACCTAACATAATGAAAACCTCTCCTCTTTTTTTCAGTAAATGCTTGCCTCCAGGATATGCTATTATATTCCACCTATGTACAATGAATCCTTTTTATTTTCTAAGAAAAGCTCCAGAGAACTGGGTAGAATTCATTTCAACAAAAGACCAATGAAATATGGTCTCTTCTTGTAAGGAATTTTAAAATCTACTAGAGTACATTAGGCATACACAAATGTATACAAAGCCAAATGGAATAGTACTATGTCAATACAAGCAAAAAAATTATGGGAATCTAAAGGAAGGAGGGATTAGGCTCACAGAATGAGGAGTTGGACGAGACCTTATTGACCATCTGGTCTATTATTACTTCTGGCTGGAAGGACTCAAGGAAGAGGTGGCATTTGAGCTGGGCCTTGAAGGCTGGGTAAGATTTCAACAGGTAGATGTGGAAAGGAAGGATATTTTAGGTAGAAAGAATAAGGTGAAACACATCCCATAAGTGGAAAGAACAGGTTTAAGCTCAATCTAAAAAACTTTCCAAGAAACAATAGAACTGTCTGAATTTGGGATGGGCACTTGGATTTAATTTTTGACAGTGTTAGATTCATAATATCCTAAGGTCAATTTGGGATTGTCAGGCCCAAGACTATGCATTCCAAACTCTTCTTGGAAAAGAGGTCCAGGGAACAAGAGAGACAAAATAAAAAATATGATACTACTTTGATTTTTTTTTTAGACGAATACCTGGTTTAGATCCCTTGTCTAGATTCAAAGATTGGTCATGTAAGTGTCTTTGGGGGCTAGTCTTAGAAATTAAAAAAAAAATAAACATGATTATCTAATATGATACAAAATGCTATTTTTCTAGTGGTTAAAAACCTGTCTGGGCCTGAGAATAAATACAGCACAGCAGCAGGCTACCCTACTCTAAAACCAACACAGTGTCATTGTTCTTCATCCTTAGATGACGCAACGTACAAATATGCCCTAAGAAAGGTCATGGCTACTTAAATGTTTAAAATCTCTGAGCAGAAGGAGAATTCTCACAATTGCAAATGAGGAGCCAGGCTCAGGTATCTTTGAATCACGTCTTCTCCAGATTTTGTTTTTTCGTAAAAGATTTTTCCAAGAACCTCACCATAAGACGATTGGCATTAAGGGGAGAAAAAAGACCCCCCACCCCCACCAATCCTTGAGATTACCTATGCCAGTGCTCGTGGAAGATTTATCTCAGGTGAGATCTTTTTTTGTTTTAAGTTCTGGTCCGTAATCCATGGAACTAACTCCACAGGGTCAGTTGGGGTAATTAGGAGAAATGTTAGCCTCCAGAAGGGACATTAAAAGTCATCTTCTAGAGCAATCTCCGGGTTTTACAGAGGAGGAATTCCGTAGTTCTTTTCCGAGGGAGTAATGTCTATTTGGACAACAGGAACATTCTTTCTCAGCACCACACTGCTCAGGAAGACCAAATTGCACTTTTATGAAAGCTGTGTCTATCCTAGAGATTGCTTACCTATAAGCTGAAGGAGCTGTCTCCCCAGCAAGACACATTGCTTTAAAAAAAAAAAAAATCTGCTTTCTGGAAATTGGATGGATGAGCATATCTTCCTTTAATAGTAACAACTAGCATTTTCTATAGTGTTTTAGGTTTTGCAAAGCACTTTGTAGGTTATCTCATTTGATCTTTATACAAATGATGTACTCTGGGAAAGCTATGCATGTTATACCTTTATAAATCCATATTTTAAATGTAGAGGGGGAGCTCCCCACTTAAGGAAATTCAGGGATCAATGCTCTGTAAAGTGGCAATTCTTCTCAAGTCAAGTGAATAATTACCCTCTTCGTTTATCTGTTTAGGAAACCTAAACTTTCTCATATTTGTGTGGAAGGCTGATCAGCTGCCTCTAAGAGACCTGCTCTTCCCACCCCTTGCCCGAGCCTTTTGCAGAGGCCTTCGTGTGTCCCTTGGTCTGCAGAAAGTACCTTTTTCCAGGGTGCTTTCCATAGGCTTCTGGGGACTCGTTCCTCCAAGTATGCTTTTAAACTGTCATTTTCTGCTTTGTACTAAAGCATGAGACAAGCGGTATTGGTAGGTTGCAAGCTCCTAGAGGTAAACTGGAGTTAGGTACCTTAAACAGGAATAAATCCCTGCTTCTTCGGTGCTACTTTCAGCCCTGGTCCATCGCTGGAAAGGAGGCCAGCTGAATCCTCCAGACTTGATGAGCGTCACAGCTACCAGGCCGTGGTGTAGGGTTTATGGAAAGAAAAGGGAGGAATCTGCAGATAGCAGAGCTGGGACTCAAACCCAAGCGTTCTGACTTCAAATCCAACATCCTTTCCACTATATTACATTCTACCCAAAGCCTCTTTTCTGTTTTTCTTTTCTCTTTCTAGATCTAGCAGTAAAATATAACACGAATTCTCTTCTAGGTATTTGATGAGACCAGCTCGACAAGTTATTTGTGGGTCATGGAACGCCGTAAGAGGAATGAGGTTGCGATCAGGAGGGTCACAGACAGACTTACAGACAGACTCAAAGGCTTCTTGCTGATAAGTGACAAAGTTTATTGATTTCAGATGGATACTTATAGAGAAAGTGATGTAGGCTAAGGGATTAGGTGAGCTTTTTTAAAAAATTTTAAACATTTATTAGATTAGGTAAGCTTTTTACAGGGACGATGATTAGTAATGATTTACAATCTTAGTAGAATGACTTAGTTTACCTCACCGAAGCTTCAACAGAATTTTCTATAGGATAACAAATCACAGGTAAATATGTAACCATCTAGCCAAGCTTCTCACAGAATTCCTGCATCAGTAATTTCTCGGAAGAACATACAGTTTCTACAAAATACAGCAGGGAAGGGTGGAAAAGGAGGGGTTTGGGGGGGGCCTCGTGTGAAGAGTGATTCTGGCCAGACCGTGGCTTTGATTTTCTGGGGTCCACTCTCACTCCTGGGGCTGCAGGTATTGATTACCCTCACAATCAGTTCGTATGAATGTGGCTTGAAATTATATAGTGGAGGATCGTTTAGTTAGGAACCGAAAGTGATTCCCTCTGACCTGAGGAAAAGCACAACAAACCAAGGAGAAAAGTCTCCCTTCTTCATTGGCAGATTCTTAGAGAAGTAGCACATAGGCTGAATTCCGTCCGATGAGGAGGTTCTGAGAATCTGGTGGGTTCAAAGCTTTCAACTTTGAAACATGTAAGAGCTGATCAGTGAAATGACGTGCGTGATTTTATCGGTCCGATGACACAGTATACTCTCCCCCTTCTGACAGAGACTGACCCGGGGTGGAGAAAGAGACACATTTTTTTTTTTTTTTGATGCAGCCAATGAGGGAATTTGTCTAGCTTGACTAAGCATACGTTACAAGGAGTCTCTTTTTCTTTTTCTCAATGGGGTGGAAGGTGAGGGAAGATGGGAGACAGAGAAAATAGGTTTTGGTTAATTTTTTAAAATTTAATTTTTAAAAAGCTCAAAGCCCCATTCTTGAGCCTGCCAACTAAGATCAACAGCTTATCTCTTTATAGAATTAGCCAGAGGTCTAAAACTTCACTTAGCAGTGCTCTAGAGAGCAGTCACTGAGTGTTCATCGAATGAATAATGTTAACTCATTTGTTCCTCACATCCGCCCTGAGGTTCGTGCTATTATTAACTCAGTCTTACAGAGGGGGAAACTGACCCACAGAAAGGTGACTTGGCGGGGCCACCCCACTAGTCAATGTTTAAAACGGCACCAAACACAAATCTTCAGAAGGGATTTTATTGGCCACCATAGCACTGGGGAGCCCAGAGTGCCGGATGCGCTTATTTGGGTGAGCTCTGAGGGCAAAAAGAAGCGTCGTGCTCATTTCTCTTCCTTCGTATCTCATCTGTATTCCGAGCTTAAGTTGCTCTCTGGAGATGCTGTCACTCATCGTGGACTCCTATTTCCAGGTGCCTTTCCCGCTGCAGAACGAGAGCCATGAAGCCCATCGCATCTCTCCTGTGCCTGGCGTGTCTGCTGCACGTGGCTCTGTGCCTGAGAATCGCCGCTTTCAACATCAGGACTTTCGGAGAGAACAAGATGTCTAACGATACCATCTCTGACTATATTGTGAGGGTAAGTCCTGGGGAGCCCGGGGGAGCCTGTGACCTCGATCTAAAGGAAGACTTTAGTCAGGAGTAGTCAGCGGGGCCCTAGAGCCAGCTCGGAGCCAATAGCTCATTTTTCATTATGAACTTTTATACCTTGCAAAGAGTCAAACTCTACAAATGAGGGGTTAGTTTATTATTTTATTGATTATCTAGACATAAGAAAAGTGACGAAGGGGGCAGCTCGGTGGCTCAGTGGAGTGGAGAGCCAGGCCTAGAAATGGGAGGTTCTAGGTTCAAATTTGGTTTCACACATTTCCTAGCTGTGTGAGCCTGGACAAGTCACTTAACCCTCATTGCCTAGCCCTTGCCATTTGTCTACCTTGGAACCAGTACACAGGATTGATTCTACAACAGAAGGGAAAGTTTTTTTTTAAGTGATGGAGATAATGTCAATAATGCCTCTTACCTAAAATTGTGTCTTACATACTCTTTTCTCTTGGGAACAGGTTGTTAAACATTAACCAGCACACCCCTGTAGTGTACTTTAAAAGTAATCATGAGACAAGGCAGCTAAGAAGCACAATGGAGAGCCAGGCCTAGAGACAGGAGGATCTGGGTTCAAATTTGGTTTCACACACTTCCTAGCTGTGTGACCCTGGGCAAGTCACTTAACCCCCAAGATGGCTATCGGAAAAAGAGTGGATAAAGGAATGGAGAAGTATTGGCAGACCATCCAGGTGTCTTATACATACTCCAATAAAATTCTGATGTTTGCATCAGACCAAACAATTTTAAAGAAATCCAGGGAGAAACTACAGCGACTTATTCTGTCCAAAAGCTTTGCAAGGAGTAAGTCAGAAGCCATGAAAATGAAGGGATACTATCAAAGCCCAGTAGGGTAGGTTCCCAGGGCCACGGAGGCCCATGGAGCCTCTAAGACTCTGTGTCCAGAGGCAGCAAGATCAGAGGGCCACCACGTCTCCGGAGGTCCTCTGAGGAAGAACGTTGCCCATCTCCTGACAAACCAGGGATGAGCATAAGGGTAGAAAGAGGCCTCTATTTTTAGACGTGACCAGTGTTTATTTTGCTTGATGACGCTTACCTGTTATAAAGAGTTCTCCCCATCCCTTTTTTTCCCTGTGATATGAGAGGGAGTTTTTCAGGGAGGAGAGTCAATAATCCTAGTGATGCCAGAAAAAAAAAAAAAAAAGAGGTCGTGGAAACATTTTTAAGATTGCAAAGAAGAGAGAAACAGGGGCAATGAGCCCAGTTGGAAGATCTGCCTGGCAGATTTGCTACACCCAGTAGGGAGCAATAGGAGGATGCTATCAGAAGAAAATGGACACGAGGCCCTGCCTAGTGGAGATACGACTTGCTTTAGCCACACGTCATCCCTCTGTCTGTGCCTCTTCTCCAGAGTCCTACACGTGCACGCTGACTCTTCCCACTGATGCCCAATGTATCGGTAGGAGGGTCTGCCCTAGGTTTTTGGAGGAGTACTTTCTAGGCACTTTTCTTACTATGACATTTCCACAAATGTCTTTGCTTGGAGCCAATCCTTTCTTTTGCCTGATGATTATTAAATGGAAGTACACTGGGAAAAAAATAAAAATAAAGATGGCAAAGAAGAGAGCAGAAGGAAGGTTAGAAGGAAGCATAAACAGAAGAGTTTTAAAAAGTAATATGTAAAACTGAATCTATACTTGAAAAAAAAGCAACCACTATGAAATAGAAATTCTCTGTTTAAAATGGCAATCATTCTGGCAGATGGAAGTCTAAGGATCAAAGTACAGATAGAGAAGTAGCCCTGCTTGATGGTTTCACACTGGGCACTACTGAAATTGAGAGGACCGAAACCCACAGAATGCTGCTCCCAGTCTTACAAAGTCAGAATCTGATTCTGATTTTGTCATCGTGGGGAATCTGGGAAGCAAGAGAAAGGCTGGGTGAGACTTTGGGAGGCCACTGACGCACACCAGCTTCTCCTTACTCCTTATTTCTCCTTATGAACTTTTCCCCACTTGCAGATCCTGAATCAGTATGATATTGCCCTTGTCCAGGAGGTGAGAGATAAATATCTCGTGGCTGTGGGGAGCCTACTGGATAAACTCAATAGGTGGGTCACTGGGCTAGGCTGTCATTCACAGAAAGAAGTGACGTGGGAAAGGGAGAGATCCTGGGTTTGAGAATGAGAATGGATACAAGGAAGGGTCTGAGAACAGTCTACCTATTGTGAAAATGTAAACCTTCAGGATCAAACCAGGGGCTAGAATAAGCTCTTCTGATATCAGTCCCAGATAGAGTGACTATCGTGTCTCCTAGTAATGGATAAACATCTAGAAAGGAAACCTGCAGGGAAGGTGCTATAGTTAACTGAGATGGGCATCATTGGCCCCATTTTCTTTTGAGCTTTTCCAGTTACAGGAATAACATTTTTAATTTTTCATTTCTTTTCAGAGAAACATCAAATTCCTATCATTTTGTGGTCAGTGAGCCTCTAGGGAGGAACACTTATAAAGAACGCTATCTCTTTGTATTCAGGTAATGCCTCCAAATTGGAGAGGGAACAAAGTGACTTTTTCTTGGAAGGAAAAATAAAGGACTTTGAGATCTTTAATCATAAACATTTATTCCTTGGAAGGGTAATAGATATCAGTTGTGTCGAGTGGAATTCTACCTATAAGCAGAGAAACCGAATGAAAGGGGCCCTGCTACCCTCTCCCTACCCCCCACCCAAGGTTCTGTTGATCTGTCAGGATCTACGTAGGATTCAGCATCACCGTCAGGCAGCAGAAGCTGGGAGAAGCCGATGGGCCAGTTTCACATGAAGACAGAAGGCAGAACCAAGAACAATCAAGAATGAGATGGAGGAGCTGCCAGAGTCAGAAATAGGTGCTACAGAGTTAAAGTATGTGACAGCATCATCAGGGCCAGACTTAGAGTCCAGAGAGCAGGAGAGGCAGGATTACTGAGACCTGAACCTAAAATCCAGAGCCAGGAGAAGGCAAGCAGGGTAAGCTGCAGACAAGATGCAGGCCTAACCTTCCCAAGACAAGATTAAACCAGTACAAGTTTGCCGGCTTCGGTGTCTTCCTATGAGCATCTCTGACCAATAATCTTAGTTCTGTGGGAGGGGCACCCTAGAAAACAGGAAAAATTAAAACTAAAAAAAGCTTATACCCTATTTTCAAAGTCAAGAGTAAGAGATCGAGCAAAAAACTGAGGAATTCAGCTATTTACTCATTCTCTCCTTTCCTTCATCTTTTACCCAACATGCTCCTCCCTCTAGAGCAGTTAAGGAAGAGAATGCATCACTCCCCAAAGCTCATTCTCTAACTGAATTCTCCCTCCCCTTCCCCCCCCCCCAGACCTGACAAAGTGTCCGTCCTAGACAGCTATTATTACGACGATGGCTGTTTACCGTGTGGAAATGACACCTTCAGCCGGGAGCCCGTCGTCGTCAAATTCTCCTCCCCAACCACAGGCAAGCAGCATTCGAGGGGAAAGGCCTGGGCTGGCATCCCCAAAGCCAGCCTCTTCCAGGCTATCCCTGGGTCCTCTCACACCCTGAGAAGGGTTCTCAGTTTCCCCGCTTTACCTCTTACTTACACTCCTACAGCCTCGGTAGGATGGGCCTCGGCACGCTGGGCTGGCGGGGAAAGGGAGGGGGGAGGCTTGGAAAGCCTCAGGACTGGACGCTAGAACTGACCAGACATGTTGCTACGACTGCTACTTCCTCAGTGGTGAAGGAGTTTGTCATAGTACCTCTGCACGCAGCCCCGAAAGATGCCGTCACTGAGATCGATGCTCTCTTCGACGTCTACTTAGATGTCCGCCTACGATGGAACATGGAGGTATAAGCCAAAGGATGAACAGGCCTAACGAACCGCCACTTTTCCTAGGCCAGGCGAGGAGGTGGGGCTGGTTTGCACTTGAGAGTTAGGGGATTTGGAAAAGTGAAGAAGGGATGGTGCTTCCTCTCTCTCTCTCTCTCTCTCTCTCTCTCTCTCTCTCTCTCTCTCTCTCTCTCTCTCTCTCTCTCTCTCTCTCTCTCCCTCCCTCCCTCTCTCTCTCTCTCTCTCTCTCTCTTGGATTATCCCATTTGACAGGATTTGAACCTAGATCTCCCTTGCTGGGAGGCCAGCCCTCTATCCACCATGCCACCTCTCTTAGTTCCTAGTGCACTAGGCAAGTCTGTACAATGATAAGTTGTATAGAAGGTGCCACTCTGCATTGGCCGAGGGAGTTTCTGTTGCTGGGGAAATCACGGGAACGGTCCCCGTCCCTCTATCTACCCCACTTAACATCTCCTTTTTGGTTCTGCCTTACCTTGAACCCTAGATGCCTGCATCTCTACCCTCTTAGGTAGGAGAGCGGCGGCTATACATAAATGAATTTACAGCTCTTCACACCAGCTGAGCATAGAGGGAAAAGGACGCTATGCCCAGGCCTGTGCGTTTGAGGTAGACGGTCCCTCCGCTTCAGAGCCTAACGTAGGGAAAGAAGAGATTTGAATCACTGGCCTCCAGCTCCCCTCACCTCAGCCTCTGGGAAAGAGGGCCTAATCAACATCACCTACAGAATATGGCTCCATTTACCCAACCTTAAAGGCTTTTCTAAAACTTAAAAAAAGCCTAACACCTAAAAGCACCAAAACTAGGTTTAATCATTGACCTTGCACCAAAGAAAGTGTTGTTTCCTTGGGATGTGAGGAAAGACTTTCCCCATAGATCTTCCCTTCCATCCCCAGCTTTGCCCAACCAAGCAAAGGCTACCTGACAGCTCTAAAAAGCCTGCGATTTCCTGCTTGGTCAAACAGAATGCCTACAAGCCAGTGGTATCACTGCCTCCATGGGGCATCTGTGCCCGGATGGGGCATAACGACTCCCTCCTCTTAGCCTCCTCAGTGGCCGTAAGGATGTCCTGGACATACCAGTGTCCACTCACAGAAGTCTGATTGCCTCCCTGGATTAGCAGAAAGAAAAGAAAAAGTTCAGGTCTTCACCTCAGGGTTTTCCATCGAGAAACAGAGCCCTCCTGGCTGCGGGCTAACCCTGGGACTGTGCTTCCCAGGACATTATGTTCATGGGAGACTTCAATGCCGACTGCTCCTATGTCACCCCATCCCAATGGCCGTCCATCCGTCTGCGCAACAACTCTGCCTTCCAGTGGCTAATCCCCGACACTGCAGACACCACTGTGACGCCTACTGACTGTGCTTATGACAGGTAAATGAAGTCCCTGGGCTGCTGGCACGGGGTCGAGATGCCCTCGGAGGCTGCGGGGTAGGTGGGCATTCAGTTATCTGGTTGTTTCATTCTGATACAGGAATATATTGGTAACAAGCACTGGCCAAAAAAGACTCATGATAAAGAAATGCCGTCTGCTTCTGGACAAAGAACTGCTGGAATCTGAATCCAGACCGAAGCAACCTTTTCTTTCTTTCTTAATTTTCTTTTTCTTCAAATTTCCTTCCACAAAAAGGATTAATGTAGAAAAATGTATTACATGATTGCATGTGTAAAATCAGTGTCGGATAGCTCACCATCTCAGAGGGGAAGGAGAGGTAGAAAATTCAAGCCTCAAAATTCTTTTTTAAATGCCGGAAACTGTTTTTACATGTAATTGGGGACAAAATAAAGTTAAAATAATAAGATGAGGAAACTGAGGCCAACAGAGAGCTTAAGTGACTCGCCTGGGCACAGCTAGAAAACAAAGTCAAAAAACCAAAAGCAAGAGCTGGCTGAGTGACAGATTCTACACTCCTGCAGCTCACCTAGGTTTTAGCCCTGATTTTACCACTAACATACTGTGTAATCCTCAGCAAATGAGTTTCCCTCTCGTGGCCCATTTACCTCATTTGTCAAATGGACTGGTTGGATTACATGATCTCTGAGGTCCTGACCAGCTCAAATGTTATAAGCTCCAAGTTCCCAGATTAGTTTGCATTACGGTATCACAAATCTGGAAACAAAGGCAGGCTGCATTATCTAGGAGAGAGAGCATCTAGTTGCAGTTTCACAAATCATGGCCTGGGAGACATGGATAAGCCACAGCCATTGTACTTTAACTTCCTGCTTCTCAAATAAATCCCACATTTTCAGAACGTGCACAATAAAGTATACAAAAAGCATATGGCACATAAGAAGGGGTACGATGGGGGATAAAAGAAATGCAAGTATATTTTTTTAGATGGAGCCATACTGTGACTGAGCCTCTCCTAGTCAATATAAAATCTTAAGTGTTGAACAAGACAATCTCTGAGGTCTCTTCTGGTTCTAACATTTATGACTCTAAAAACAAAGAACCTGATTAATCAGAATGAGTCATATCTCCATTTTTCAGACTCTTGGGTCATGCCATTTGACTGCTGCTCTCTGAGCCCTCTGGATTGCTTCCTTTCCTTCCTCAGATCTAGTATTACAAATAGAGAATGCTTTATTTACTACTACACCAATGTCCGGAGGTCGGGTGTGACAGGCCTGGGATCCTCTTAAAAATTCCTTTACAGGTTTTCAGAGGGAAAAGGTCTTTGGTTGAGTTCTCCTTCCTTCCCCGACAAGCCTCCTGTCATCCCAAGAATTCAACCTCAAAGTGATGCCAAACTCAAACCAATCCTAGCCAGAGCTGAAGGAAAAGCAGGACTAAGGACAGCTGCCATGCTCTAGAGTAGCAGGAGCAATTCAAGGATTCCCCTGTAGATGCTGGCCTGACTGGGCAGGGTAACACTTTGCCTCTGGCTGACTTTCCAGGCGCTAAACTTTATCCCCTATTTTCAGCACATCTGGGGTTCCAGTAGCCTAAAAGTTGTTTCTTTAGGTTCCACTTCAAGTCACACTATCTGTCACACACACTATTTGGATACTAAGTCGGTGTTTCCCAGGAGTCCCTTCCGACATCTCTCTGGTCCCCTGAAGTTAGGGGAAGCGGCCTCGGTCCCAAGTCCAGCACTCCAGGAAGGACGGGGGCCACCCTGGGTCTGACGGGAAGTCAGTCCTTGGGTTTCACAGGTTGTGTGCCTGGCATCCATGACACTGTGCCGACCCCTGGCCTTGCAGGCCCATTCGTTCCCTCTCTGGACTTTAGCGTGACACCTGGCACGGTTGGCAATGGCGGCTCCAGGTAAGTGTGTCGATCCTGAAATTCCCAGGGAAGTTTGACCCTCGTACGTTGGTCTCGTTACAGGATTGTGGTCTCCGGAAGAAAGCTGCAAAGTGCCATCGTTCCTGGATCGGCCACCATCTTTGATTTCCAGGCAGCATACAATTTGAGTACTGGAATGGTAACATTTTCTCATTTGCTTTTATCCTGTTTTGAAGTTTAAATGAGAACGAGCCTGTGATGTTAGCATTCATTTTAGAAAGTTTAAACATGGTTTTGCATTATCTGGTTCGAGATAAAATATTTCCCTACTTTATGGGCACATACAAAGGCCCTTCCTCAAAGACTGGTGGTAATGAAAAGTGACACAGGCCTCTCAGCTGCTGATTAACCAACTGTGGCTAGGCCCAGCTCCTGCTTTTGCAGCTTCTTCCATCCATGTGGGAACTGGAGACATTCTCTAGTGCTTGTGGAGTTCACAGCCCAGCTTCTTTCATTGAGATGAAAGCCTCCATTCTTAAAGGAGCTAGTAGCTAAGTGGAGATAGAGGCTTTCCTTTCATCACTGTTCCTTCTTCTCCAGCTCCTCAGCCCCCACATATGCAGGCATAGCCAAGGATCAGGCCCTTTTTTCTACAATCTCTTCCAAGAAAATCTGATCTGTTCTTCTCCCCCAGTCACCGAGGCTTGAAATAAGCAAGTTAGTATAGGAGACTGGATGTGGACTCAGAAGCTTAGGCAGAAGTAGCAGCTAATTAATGTCAAATGGGAAGGTTGGACTTGGTGGTCTCTAAGGTCTCTTCTAAACCTAGAACCCTTGGATTGTCATCCATACAGATTTGCAATCTTCTTATAATCAACTTCCTAGCAATACTTCTAAATGTTCTCCACATGTTCCTTAGTTTACTTTTCCTATTGTCACCATCCTAATCGCAGCCACCACCTTCTTGCACATAAATCAGTTGTTTCTTCTCCTATCAATGAATTTTTTTCACATGGTGTCATTTTAATTTTCCCCAAATAAGGCTTTAATGTTACTTTGCTTTCAACCTCAATAGCAACTCCCTGCCTACAATATCAAGTCCAGACTTCTGGTCCTGGAATTTCATCATCTCCCACATTCTATCCCGTTGGCCCCGTGTATACTTTCTACCCTTGGTAACTCATCTGCTCAAGTGCCCACACTACACTTTCCTGCTTTTGATCCTGCTGAATCATACCTGGAATATTCTTCTTTCTGTACAGACCAGTATGACAGCTCATTTAGCCCTTATCATTCATATTATGTGAATAGTGTATCCTTAGTTATCTTTCCCAGGCTTAAGCCTCACTTCCCCAAGTAGCAGAAGTTTCTTGAGGATAAGACTCATTTCCAACATCTCCCTTTCGCTCCTCCCCTAACTGAGCACACAGCTTTGAAAAGTGGTGCTCTACGTTTGCTAATGCTAAGTTCCTACCAGTGTGGCATGGGCCCAATTACTAACTGGGTTTTCCTTTGTTTAGGCTCTAGCCATCAGTGATCATTATCCTGTGGAGGTGACTCTGAAATAAGCCCAACTCTCCAGGATGGCCACATTCCTCAGACTTCCTGATTTCATCTACTTCCCTAACTTCCTCTCTACTAAGGACCAGCTGTAATAAAAATCATGGCCAGTCACCAGAACCAAAAAGGGTGGCTGATGCCTTAATTTGCCTTTGTTCCTGTCAGGTGGGCTCCTAGATGTGAGCATTTAGATGTGGACAGGCTGGTCATGGGATTTGCAAAACTGAAGACATATGGTGGTAGTATCCTCTCTGATCTAATCAAAAAACAATTGCTACTACTTTCAATGGGCCTGAAAGAAACAAAATTGATTAGGTTTTAAAACTGAAAACACCAATTTCTGAACTGTTACAGAATCAAAACATGAGTAATTAAAAGGCATCTAGGAAAGCCTTTGAAGAAGTCAGAGGAATAATGCTCTATTGTCCCATCAACATCAAGGAGCCCCAGACCTGGGCACATTCTTCTAAGTACAATGACTCCCCTTTTTAGAATTTAGGCTCCACAAGGGCAGGGACTGTCTTTGCTTGAGTCCTTAGCAGAGTGCTTAACATACGACAAGTGCTTAAATGTCTTTTCATTCACTCGTTATTTATAATTCGTTAGCACATATCAAAGTGGTGTAAACTTCAGACACTCGGTGGATTCTTGTTGATGTTCCAAGTGTTCACCATCATGTACCCGCTCTATTCATCTCTATAAATGACTGTCACAGTCCTGATCTTATTACATCTAGATTATCTGTCAGCTCACATGCACTTGTGTATAAGACTCAATGTAATGTAATTTAAGTGATTATTAAATCATATAATAAAGCTGTTTGCTCAGAAAATAGTCCTTTAATTGCTCATTTTTTTTGCAGCTTTTAACAAGGGATTTTTCTAGTCTTTCTCTTCCCTTTTTTTACCTTGTTTGGATGGAGCTCATCTAGGATTAGCTTGAACAGCACAGGATCACTAGGGTTTTGCCCTAGCCCGGTGTGGGTGAAGATGTGGCACGCATGCCCTGGTGGCGCAGAGGGCTCATTCCCCCTCTCTACAGCGCCAAAGGACATTTTTGCATGCCCCGCCCCTCAGTCCAGCCACCCAATGGGAGCACTTCCTCTCTCCGCTGTCTGGAGTACTGCAGGGGCTCACAGGTGGCTTGAAGGTGCAGTTTGGTCACGTGATCTTGAAAAGGTTCACCAACCCCGTCCTAGCACCATTAGAGGATGGATTGGGGAGGGACTTCCTTATGAGGGCACGTATTTCGGCCCCACAACTCTCAATGCCTCCTTAAAACCTTCATGTTGTAGCACATGAGACACAACTGCCCACAGGCCGTCCAGCCCATGGTCTCCATTTCCTCACTCCCAACCTCTCTGGGGTTGCAGGCCAGACTCTTCTGGGGTATGAGCTGTACCTCTGGCTGTGACCTGGCAAGGCCTGCGGAACAGAGTTGTTAATGGAGGGATTATGCCAATGAAGAAGCAACAGGACTAAACCTTGTCAGAGCCTTTCTGAGAGAACTGGTTTCTCACTGTGGCCAGATTCGTGAAGACTAGAGCAGCGCCTGTCTGTCACCTGTAATAGTGTTAGCTCTTTGTTTCCTACAGGCAGACACAGGAGGTCTCAGAAACTCAGACTTGATGATGTACTGGAGTAAGTTAAGAAAAAAGGAGCCTTTTAGATTGGCAAAAACTTATCTCCATAGTTCTGTTTGTATCTCTGCATGTGCACACATATGGGGCACAAGTAAACATGTGCACATATATCACAAGTTTGTTAATATCTAGGCAATTCGTCTCATTATATCCCATGACTATAGACTGTACATACTTAAACCTAGAAAGACACCTTGCAATTATGTCAGAAGACAGGCTGAGTGAGAATATAGGAATGTTCCAGTGTAAATTCCATTTCCACTTCTGGGAAAATTAAAAGCATTTCCTTCCTTCTTTCCCTGCTTCCTTCCTCCGGGAAAGAACAAGACAAGGAGAACACTGGGTTGAATGGAAGTACAATGTCCGCTCCTAGGCATTATGCTACTATTAACTAGCATGGGAGTCCTGACCTTCTCTGTTTCTGAACTGAATTGGTTTGTTCCTTCTTTAGGTGTCCCCCTCCTCCATTCCCAGGGGCTCACCATATTGGTACCAGATGCCCAATTGGTTTTAGCCTCCTATAATGAAGAGAACTTGAGTGATTCATCAGCTTCAGCCTCCCCAACAGCAAGGACTACAGGCATGTTCCGTCACATCCTGCATAACATTTTTTCTGCTGCCAGATCACAAATACCACTTTAATTTAAAGACATTACTATTGTTATAATATTCTTATTGGTAAAGTTGCATACCAAACAAGTTTTAGTAAATGCATGTATCAAAAGTAAGTTAGGATAAAGCAAAAGAATATCATTTCAATCTTATCTTTCTGGAAGAACAAGAACAGAGATTTAAAAAAAGACTTTAATTTCCTTGAGTATATCCCCTGGCTAGTACTTCACAGTTCAAATTTGTTTTTGTGTAATGGGAGATTTCTTGTTACGTTGTACTACAGAAGGTCAGAGGGCCTATGAATTGTACATATTTCCACTCTTCACCCCATCTACAATAAGAGCAGATCTTCTGATGCTCCAATTCAAAATTACTTCAGGCTTTTAAGGAACTTATTTAGAATTTGCCAGAAAGAGATGTCTTTCCTTTGAATACACCTGTAGTCAGTCAGTATTTTTCAAGAGCTTTGGTGAGAAGTTCATTCAAACGGCCCACCATTGGCCTAGGGTCATCATTCAATCCTGCTGCTATCATAGCATTCTCATATATCTGCAAAGCAAAGGGAAAGAGAAACAATATACATTAATATGTGGGAGAAAAAAGAGCTAAAACACTACACACTGAGCTGGGAATCCACAAGGCTCTGGTTTAGATGTCAAAAAAAGAGGGCTGGGCTTTTCTGAATAAGTAGGGCCACAAAGGAGTGTCTCTCATTTTGATTCTAATGAATGACACTAAATACAAAAGACACCAAGATTTTCCTCTTGACTGATGAAATCTAAAAATGGAATTTATAGGGGAAAATGCAAATGTTTCAGCAGAAACCATAACTCCTTGAACAGAATCAGCTTTCCTACAATTTTCTACAACGAACTGGAAAAGCTCCAAAATCACCATGAAAAGAGAAGTAAAATGGAGTTTCTTTCTTGAAGCCTTGGGGGGTGGGGGTTCTTCTCCAGAAAGGCATTCTCATACTCACCTGATCAATTAGCAGCTGGGCCAGGTCTGGCTGAGTCTCCCTCAACTGACTTAGCTTCTTAATCAGAGGATGCCTGCAATGTAGGTAACTGTGATGAGAATGTTTCCAAGGCCAGCCATTAATGTGACAGTGCTTGGATTATATCCTAGAGCCATGTTGGTGAACCTATGGCACACATTGTGGAGGGGGCTGCTCCCCTCCCCTTCTCCACAGTGCCTGAAGACATTTCTCACATGTCCCATGAGAAGAGGACAGCCAAGCATAGTAATATCCACCTTAGATTTAGGAGAGCAGATCTGATAGAGAAAATCAGCTCAGAAGGGATGGGAAATTCTCAAAGATGAAAATCAGAAGACATATAGGTAAATAATTCTGAAGAGGACCAAGAATGGGAGTCATCTGAGAGACAATGTGAATGTAAAAAGATTTCAACAACCTATTTAGACTTTTAAAAAGTTTTAGAGAGAAGATGAAAGTAAGAATATTAGCACTGTATATAATGATATATACAGTGCCAGGAATATAAAGATATAAGAAAAGAAAAGAAATAAATAAAACTAAACAATAAACCCAACGAAATAAATAAAGAAAAGAAAAGAAAAGAAAAGAAAAGAAAAAGAATATAAAGTGTCAGGAAAATTAAGACTCAAATGAAAAGCTGAGATAACCAAAATGTTTGAGATTTATTTTAGCTGTATTAGGATGAAAGGAGTCAAATATTGCCTGATGTTCTAAGTGAATGAGATGACTGACGAAAGGAGATTTTAGCCACTATTTGATAGGATCCATAATTGGAAAGTTTTAATTGGAACATTTCCTTGAAACTATTAAGGAGTATATGAAAATATGCTTCCACAGTTGTCTTTTTAAAGAAGTTGTCATCGTAAGCACTGGCATAATTAATGAACTAATCTATGGTCAACGTATCTATTTATCTAACTGCAGTATAGTATTAAAAACTATTATCAAAACTATTATCTAGATTTTCCTCAACTTTGCTAATAAGCACAGCAAATAATTTATCATTATTCTTGTAAGAAGGCTTTTCGAGGAGGGTCATTAAGTTGTCCCTTTATCATTAGGAAGGGCTACACCCAAAATCAATCCATGTGTCCAAAGAGAAAGACTTAACCTGGTATAGAATTCCCAATGTCTCACAAAGCCTACTGTCTACTTTCTATCTTAATCTCTGCTTATGTTTAGAAACAAGAACCAAAAAACTATCCAAGGGCAACATTTCAAGAAAGTTGTTGCAAATATATTAATTTGGTGATTTCTCCTAGAGTTGCTATGAACAATTTGAGATTCATCTTACCAATTAAAAAAAAATACTTTAAATCATCAAGGAGAATTATGAGGAAAATAATTGGATTACCCATAGGTTATAAAGTTCTAATAGATATGTTATAAAATTTCATTGAGAATACTTTCAATTTCTTCCAGGGATTTCCACATTGTATAATGATTAGTTTTCTATTTCTTCTAATGTATTCTGATACTAGGGGAAAGAAATTTTGCTTTGCACCCTTGCAGAAGACACTTTTATGCTATGGTGATAGGAGAGTAAGAACTAAATCTTCTATCTTGTCACTGTGACAGATTGATATTTCTTCTTGATTATAAACATTAATTTCTATTACAAAATCTATTCCACTAACTCCTTGATTATTCAGAGAACTTAATTTTCAAAAAAATTTTCTATATTATTCCCCATATTCTGTCCCAGGGACTTGAGTAAAGCTAGCTATATATCCATGCCAGGAAATATTTCTTATGCCTGGAGATTACAAAAGTCATGTTTTAAAGTTCTATAATCTGGCCAATAGGCTAAGGAAGAGGTGATGGGTTAAACATAAGACTAATGTCACCACTGCTGCTGTGGTATACCCTGGCTTGGGCCACTCTGCTGGATCCACACCCCTAATTTCTTCTCCCAATGACCTCAGAGACCCTGACTACTCCAGACACAGTGCTTTATCCTTCCTCTTCCATCTTCTTAACAAATGCATGAGACTTTCTTGTAACACAATGGTACAAAAGGAGTTAAGTTCTTAACTAAGAATAAGCCTGTGTAGATAGTTTACTCATTCATTTATTACAGGGAAAACTGACTCTAATGAATCCCTAGGCAGAGTCGGCTGTACCTGGTATTGATCTCAAGGGTAGGCTGTAGGATCTGGGCACGTTCCTCATTGGTTTTGGCCAACTGCTGCATGCGCAGGAAATGCCTGGCAGCTCCCATCTCCAGCACAGTGATCATGGCAGGATGAGTGTCTAGACGAAGAGTCACCTAAAGACCAGTGTGATGGGAAAGCATAGAAAGGCACACCAGAATTTTAACGAGGTCAATGTTCAACTCCCAATTAGATGACAAGATTAACCTTTAACCATTCTTCTAAGAGAATATATTTTTACTTTTCTAGTTAAGGTTTCCCTCTCACCTCAGTGTATGGTGTAAGTGTGGAAATGGGGTAAATCAAGGATCACTAAGCACTCATCTTGGAAGGG
Source organism: Gracilinanus agilis (assembly GCF_016433145.1). Lineage (NCBI taxonomy): Eukaryota > Metazoa > Chordata > Mammalia > Didelphimorphia > Didelphidae > Gracilinanus > Gracilinanus agilis. The sequence goes on from NC_058130.1 coordinate 144,878,040, forward strand.
ACTGGAAGCCGACCCCATGGAACACTGAGAGACTTCCATTTGGGAGGAGCCAGTGAAGGAGGGAGTTTGAGGAAAATTCTGAAGATTCTAAACTGCCAACAGCAAACTGCCAAAGCCTGCTGAGAGGACATTCAAGTGTCGGGTGGGCTTGGGGTGGATGGTTGTGGGTGGTCAGGAGGATGTGGACAGAAATTTATCTCTTCTGAACCCAAAATTCAGGGAAAATCTGGAGATTTCAACAGCAAAACCTTTTTACTGACTTCAGTGCCAACAAAGAAGAAACCAAGAGAGTTATGCTCCATAAATGAGTTAGTGCCCGGACTACGGAGGGAGCAGGCACTTGGTGGACCCTTCCTTGATCCCTCTTATACCCCTTCCTGGCAGTTATTCCCTTGCTTGTTAGATAATGTTGTGGATAGGACATTGGGAGGGGAGGGAGAGTCAGTTTCTGAGTCAAAGCTACAGAAGAGACCAGAACTGCTCTCTCATAGTGAGGTTCATAGGAGAGAAATTATCCCTGTACCCTCCCTTCCTCAAAAATCCTCAAACATCCCTTACCCTGTTATCCTGAATTCCCTCATTCTTATAATAAATCTTTATTAGTTTATTAGTGATAGCTTGGGGCTGTTATTGGAGGAAGACTGATCTTGTGGCCGAGGGGAAGATGAATACCAAACACCATCTTGAAGGGCAAAGCTACGAGAACTTGGGAGTGGGGAGGCTTGTCTCCATAGTGCTGGTTCTGAGGGTGCGATCCCATCCATTAGGGTCACAATTGATCCCCAACACCTTCCTTCAACATCCCCACTCTAGCTTTGCCAGTTGGGAACCTTTTTGAGTTTATTCCCTCATAGGTCTTCCCTGGGGTGGGGGTGAGTAATTAGCTGATCTGGCCCATTGAAAGCTAACAAGGGGGGAGTCTACTCACCCCATTTACCATCAATACTCATCTCACATACAATGGGCAACACCTGAGGACCTGAGCAGTTATCTTTATGAGTAGACACATGTTTAGGAAGTTTCATGTGTGTGATGAGGGAGAAACTGTTGCAAAATCCTGTTTGGGAATTATTACCTCTCCCCCTTATCCACAGTTTGGCTACTCTTCTGATTTCCCCAAATTCAAAATTAGTCTTTTTTTTTTTTTAAACCCTTAACTTCTGTGTATTGGCTCTTTGGTGGAAGAGTGGTAAGGGTGGGCAATGGGGGTCAAGTGACTTGCCCAGGGTCACACAGCTGGGAAGTGTCTGAGGTCACATTTGAACCTAGGACCTCCCGTCTCTAGGTCTGGTTCTCAATACACTGAGCTACCCAGCTGCCCCTCAAAATTAGTCTTTCTAAACTGTCCTTTGGCAAATGTTCTTTTCTCCCATTCCTCAACTCATAAAGCCAAGTCATCCCTTCTCCTTTTCTACAGTTCCTCAGTCTCAATCTAGGTAGCTATTATCTTGCATTGGTGACTGCATCAGTCTCTTATTTGATTTCTTTGCCTTAAATTCTCCTTTCTCACCATCTCATGCTTAACATCTGCTGGAATAATCTTACACAATTGCTAAAATAAACAAGCCCCATTTTCATCATATTCTTTCCCTGCTCAAGAATGCATAATGTACAACTACGGTCACCATCACATAAAATCTAAAATCAGTCCAGTATTCAAGGCACTTCAACAAACTCTGTTGGTCTTACTCTTTGCCTAATCTACAAATTTCACTTGTCCTTAGTTGCCTTAGGAAACATAGCTTGAGCTTGAGACAAGCTAATTTAATTGTCTTTTCCCATAAGACTGACGGTTTCATTTGCATGCCTTTAATTCTATCCTTCCCTCTGCCAAGACTGCCCATACACTCATTGAGCAATCCATGTCCCTTATCATTCTCTAAACCCTGGCTCAGAAATTAGACTTCATTTGGACTATACCTTTTTTCTTCTGTACCCCCTCAACACTTAAGTTATGTATTCACCTGGTCCCACTCTATATTAATGTTTGCTTGTGTTCCCGGGTAAATGTTCATAGGATTCCAGTGTTTATTAAGTTCTATATTTCCAGTTAAACCTTCAAGGAGCTCAAAGCAGCTTGAGAATAGGGTTTATATCTGAATTCTTTTCTATTTTCCCCCAGTAGTTCATGTAGTATTCCTCATTTAGCATTCTGTGAAGTGAGAGAACTCAAATACTAGAGTGGCTAACCAGATTCTTTTTTCATCTTTTTCCCTGGTCCAGCAAGAACTCTACTGTCTTGTTTTATTAATCTGCTCAGATTCCCACTCATTCTACAAAGCTTTTTTCCACTAAAGAGGAGAAAAAGGTGGAGATCCACCCTTACTCACTCCCCTTTCTTTGGAGACAATCGAACATAATTTAACTTGAGATATAATAAAATGTTCTATGAACAGTCAGCTATTTGCTTCCATCTGTGTATAACTATCCTATTGCATATACAGTGTGTTTGGCTATGTCAATGTTATTTGTTTTAGTACATGAACTAAGAGGAAAGCCTGCTTTAACTTTTCCTGAATAGTAACAGGGCATAGTAACATGAACACACATACACACACATTCACTTAGTCTGTGTCTGAGGATACACAAAAACACACTCTCTCTTTTTTTTTTTAACCGCCAACCTGAAACACCAAGGGCCGCCTTACCTTGACATTAGTTACCCGAGTACCCAGTGCATTTCTCATCCAGGCTGTTAGATCTTCCGCCTCCTTCTCTGAAAGATGTTCAGTGGCTAGGATAGAAAGAAAACTAGGAACCAAATTCTCTCTTTAATTTGAAATTTCCTACCAATCCCTGTAGGTTTGGGTTATATCCATGTATTCCCTCCCAGTGGAAATCAAAATAACAAATTTTGCTACAAAACACAATGAACCTGAGACTTGAACTGACTGTGACCATAAGAGAGCAAACACATTGGCTAATGAAAAACTTCTTCATGTAAAATTCAGACAAACAGAAAAGATGTATTTTCTTATCACCTAGGATCTCAAAAAGGGCTCATGCCATCTTATTTGAAATAGCCAAAGTATTATTTTTTTAAATCAACAGACCAGGAAGCTTGATCAATTTCAAGGAGCCAATCTAGTATTATCTGAAAAATCTCCAGGTTTCTAATGGTTAATAATTTGCCATTGATGCATCTGTAGCCAATCAATTTCTGTTTTAATAACTACTGTGAGCATTATAAAAGTAAAGTATGCTAAGTTCACTAAAAAGTAGGACAGGAAGGAAACCTAAGTAAGTAATTGCACAATGTAGCCAGTCTGATGCCCTCTTTATCTCCACAATGGTTTGTTGTAACAACTAACCTTCACCTCTCCCCCATTTAAAAAAAAATAAAAACTAGCAATAAGTAATCAGGAAACACAGGTTGCCATGGCACAATGTACCACAATGCTACTACTTATAAGTGGGAGAACTAGAACCTGGAAATATCTAAGAAGCCCACCTTGAGAACCTTCCTCAAATTTCTCCTCTTTGTAGTGATCAACAACAATATCAGTTTCCACAGAAATTAGCTTCTTCTTGTCAAACTCTCGAAGATGCAGTAAGGTCAATTCATCAAACTGCTCATAGCAAAAGAGCACCTGTAAAGAGGCAGATGACATTTACATAGATCCAAAGTTACTTGAAGCCACTCATGGGGGCAGAATGACAATGAGTGTGGTCAGAATAAAAAATGCTTATTTCATTCTATTGTATTTCCCAGTCAGGAGCAGCCAATAAGCTACTGCGGGGGGTGGGGGGAGGGGAGGTTGTGGGTTTTTTGCACTTATTCTTAAAAATAACTTATAATATGGAAAGCATCTGGCTCTGCTAAAGTATTAGGAATAAGATTGGGACTCTGGAACCAGATGCAAAATCTCTACCATCAGAGAGGTTCAAGCATAGGCTATTGTATTTAGGAAATGAATTAAGATGACCTCAAAGGGCTCTTATTTCTTCAAGTCTAAATGGTCTGTATTAAAATGTTTCAATGTAGTTTTCTCTTAATGAAAATTGAATGAGCAAAGAGACTCATAAGGTGTTAATCAAAGGAAGTCCTCTTTCAAGTTCTCTTTTATGCAAAGCCTTCCTCTATCTGTCAATATTCAAACATGCACAATTATAGTAAAACTATAACTAACTTGGAGCTTACAGAGTATGAAGTATCTTTCCTGGATTATAGAAATTAAATATGTAATTTATTTGTAATATGGAAATGGAATACATATATTCCTGGAAACACACATTTTTAAATGTCTTAATCTCACCTAACTCTACACACTGGATACCTGGGAGAAGATACAAGGGCACACAGGTAACCAGACAAATGAGGTAACTCAAGAGTAACCAAAAGCAATAGGAAGAATAAAGATGATGAATAACTTAACATTGGACCATGAAGAGGCAGCATGTTACAGTGAAAAAGTACTAGAGTATTGAAACTGGAAGCAAAACAGGTTCAAATCTCACCTCTGTTATTTATTAACTGTTAAGACTCTGGATTAGTCACTTAATCATTTTAAGCTTCATTTTCCTCATCTGTAAAATGAGAGTTGGACTCAATTGCCTATAAGGTACCTTACAGCTCCAATCTCAGATCCATGGCATTTGTTAGGTAGTAAATGAATGATTTTGCTTCACTTTCTAGATCACATATATGGATATAATATGCTGACAATTTTAATTAGGGCTAATTGCAGATTTCTCTTCATTGTTATTCAATTAAGCCCACATGGTAAGAGCTGGGAACAGCAGGGCTTTTAAACGGCTTGAGAACTAGCATGGCATGTGGCTTTATTTTCTAGTGGCTACTAATAAATATTATAAAAACCATAATATTTTTTGAAAGTTATTATTTAAATTAATTTTATTTTTTACAGTTTTGAAAGCTCACCTACCTCCATGTTCTTCTGCTTCATGGCCTCATAGTATGGTGAGTGTTCAGCCAGGTGTCGGTTGGGGGCACACAGATAGTAGATGTTCCTTGTACCAGCCTGCATTCTACTGGAATATTCCACAAGGTTGGTCAACTGGCCAGCAGGCAAAGCTGATGATTCATAACGCAAGAGCTTTGCAATATCCTCCTGGCAATGGGCACATGAGTATATTTTAGTGATCAGCTCCAAGATAAACTGACCTCAATTTCTCAGAGGACAAGGGAATGGTCTTCACGAGAAATTACTTAAAAGATATTTTTGCTCTAGTCTGCTCTGTCCTGTATATCTCTAAACATGGCACTTTCCGACCTCTTACCCTGACCTCAAGTCTTAAATATTTCTCCACAGTGTAAAGAATATTCCCTGGTAAGTCAGAAACTTGGGTTTTACATTGGGCTCTACCACTGAATTTTGGGTAAATTATTTAACTATAAGGTCTGTTTCCTCATATAAGATAGGGCATTAAACTAAATGACTGCTAGGGTTGTTCCTGCTCAAAGATTAAGACAAATATCTACTGAAACATGAGAATACAAAAGAAAGGGTAGTTTTAGCCATGTAATCTTCTGGGTTAGGCTTGAGCTTTCTTATTAATGGGAATAATAGGATGGCAAGGCAACTAGATGCTAGGATATTTCTATGGCATCCTTGAGTCTATCCTTTCTGATAAGTTGGGAGTCCTTCCATTAACATTTTGTAGGACATGGAGGGGAAGTCAAATTTATAAATATTAAGGTAAATTAAAAAAGGAAAATCATTGCCTTGCAATACAGCCTGGAGCCCTTGATTCCTACCACTGATTCTTTTGGATTTTTTCCCATGCCTGGTCTGCCTCAATGCTGCTTCATGATTTAAGGCAGCCTAAAGGAGGCCTCAAAACATAAAGGTCTCACCTTGACTTCTTGATCAGCAATAGTGACAATCCCCTCCCTCATAAACAATCCATAATCTTCAAAGAACTTGGCATACTTCTCAGGGTCTCTTTTACTCTGATCAATAAAAAATTTTATCAGCCTCTGTTGTAAAACATCTCTCAGTTTTCTGTAAAATGAAATTTTAAAAATTCATTATAACAAAGTGTTAATTTTAGACATTTCTCTATTGAAGGGCCCAACTCCTTGAGAGCAGAGTTTGGACCATTTCTCATCCTGTATAACCAACCTCTAGCACACTCTTCTGAAAACAGAGTTAAACATTTAATAATGACCAATTTCTAAGATTAAATTATGAAAATAACTAATAATCAGAAAAAATGCAAATAAACACAATCTTGAGATGATTTACCTGATATCTATCAACTAGCTTAAAAAAATGGGAAAAGCCATTGTTGACAGTGCTATAAGAAAGGAATACTATTTCACTGATGATTAAGCTTTGAATTGGTATGACAGTTATGGAAAACAATCTGAAGTTGTGCAATACAAGCTGCTAAATCATTCATATTCTTTGACCTAAGGCTTTCACTAAGGGAAAATATTTCAAGGACTCACAGCAAGAAAAGACCCAAATGTCCAAAAATGTTCACAATCGCAATACTGGTAACAATAAAAAAACCTGAAATTTAACAAAAATGTACTAAACAGTTAGGAGTGGATGAAAACATGATACATGTATGTAATGGAATATCAATGTATTCTAAAAATGATCAATGTGGAGAATTTAGAAAAATATGGGAAGACTTGTATGAAGTAATGTACAACAAAGGAAGCAGAAATAAAACAATATATACAATGACAATTATATAAATAAAATCAACATGCAGAAGAAATATAATGTTGGTCAACTAAAATGGTTAATGTTAGTAACATAATGTCAAAGTCAAAAAAAGCATCCTTTTGTCTCTGTTATAAAGTAATGAACTGACTTTTAAACATTTAATGGAAGAGTCTGCTGTACCAAAGCAATATGGATTAATAAATTTAACAACAAAAAAAGCAAGAATGAGCTGATGAAGCACAAGATTCCACCCCCACCCCCACACCCACAACTGAGCTCTCTGTCACACCATCAGTCTTTTCCACATTTTTCCCTTTTATTATTTTACTGTCAGCACTGGCTGCTGGAATCAGAAGACTTCTACCCTGATGCTCCACAACAGTTTTCAGGGCTATCAATGTAAAAGAAGTTTTCCATTTTTAACTTCTCATTGCCTTCACAAGGAAGTCATACTGAACCAAAAATGGCACCATTAACCAAATATGTCACATCTTCTCAAGGCTTCATAGCTCCCCTGGTATTTCAGACCTGAGATCTTTCCTGCTAGAGGAGCTAACAAAGTGAAAAAATTCAGTATTCACTATTCATCCTCAATTGAGGGTGGATGAATTTATCTGACATTTTTCCTCAGAGGACCAAACCAACTTGATAAGAGTTACAAAATTTTGGATGAAAAGGTGACACTGGTATATATGAATCTTGTGATTTACTTGAGAATGTGACATCTAAACTCATGTATTTATGGAGCTCTTATTTTCTCAACTGGCATCTTAAAACTTGATAACAAGACAAAAACACTGGCTTGATGTTCTCATTTTTAAATGTAATACTTCCTCCTCTAGTACATGTGCTTACCGGATGAGAGCACTTTCTTGAAGAAGCTCCCGGCTGAGATTCAGGGGAATATCCTCACTGTCCACAACACCTAATTTTTAAAAAACAACAACAAAGTCAACTCTCTCAGAATCTGCCTGTGACCCACAAGTCCTCTGTTCACATATTTCACTCACCAAATTATTCCTCCTGCTGATCACACAGTCCCTCTGTAAATGAGCAAAATTTGTCCCCTTAACTGTCCTTTTAAATAATACTATCCTCACTATTTTCCAAGATAATAATAAAAGTGAGCTCAGTTAGAGGTAGTAGGGAAGTGAAAGATAAGAAAAGATGCTGTGAGACAGCCTTTGAGTGTTCTTTCAAGCACACATTTTGTGTTTTTATGAGATTAAAACCTACAATTAGGGGCAGCTAGGTAGCTCAGTGAAGTGAGAGTCAGGCCTAGAGACAGGAGGTCCTAGGTTCAAACACGGCCTCAGCCACTTCCCAGCTGTGTGACCCTGGGCAAGTCACTTGACCCCCATTGCCCACCCTTACCAATCTTCCACCTATGAGACAATACACCGAAGTACAAGGGTTTAAAAAAAAAAAACAACCCTACAATTAAGAACAAAAAAGCTTTGACCTACTAGGAAAGGTAGAGATTTTTTTGAAGCTAGAGTCTGTAGTCACTTATCCAGATTAAATGTAGTTTTAAAATGATCTCAGATACAGACTGAAGAATTATTTTTTTAAAAGAAATATTCTGAGAGTAATTCCAACATAGACCTTTGGCATTAGGTATCATTCACATATATGAGCAAGTTTCCCCATTTCTGAGGAAGCGAGCAAGCTGTCACACCTCGCAGGAAGCGCAGCCACTTGGGTAGAATGTCAGAAGATTTGGTCTGGATCAGAACTTTTCGACTATAGAGTGCAACACTGGAGCCCAGTTCTCGGCTGACATCGAACATGGAAGGCTTCTATAGAATAGGGACAGAGAATATTAAAAGCTAGTGGGAATATTGCACTAATGTAAATAGAAAAGACCTACAAAACAGTTAAGGATGAATCTTGTGAAATTATTTATAAATAGTTTGCCTCCCCCCCAAAGGAATATGACATGAAAAGGTGTTTCACCAGTGGGAAAGGGGGTGGGGATGGGGTGGCAGGTATGGATCATCAAACAGCAACTTTTTCCAATATAATGAACAATTTTGCTAATTGTATAAAATAAAGATTAAGTGTTCAAAGTCAGGCCTGAACAAAACTATGAAGGAAGGTATCCCACCCCCTGCCCCACTTTTCTCCCTTCCTGCCAAATCCTTATCCCCACCCAATACAGTCTCATTCCGTTGGCTATGAAATATCCCTTGCTAAATGTTAACTAGGATTAATTAGCAACTCCTCAGGGGTTTTCATTTTAAAAGTGAACTAAGCCTTCACAATGAAACAATGGCATCTTAAAGTATTTGGTGATATTTAGCTGAGGGAGCTGATATTTTTGGAAAGAGAACTGCCCAGTCATTTTACACTCTGTGCAGACCATAACTTCTCTCTCTATTATTTATCTACTTTGCTGTCAGGAGATCAAAAACTTGACAAGAGGCCCTACATAGTGGCACTTAGAAGAAAGAATAAGTTGCTACTACCCACAAGGTGTACCCATGAGTCACATTATTAGTTTCAAATAGATTTAGCCTGAGAGCCTTGTATGGTTAGACCTTCCTCAATCTCTCCTCAGAGACATCATTTCAAAAGTATCAAAATGCCTCTCACCCATTTGTGGAAGTTTAGCTGTATTCAGCCTGTATTTACAATCCATCCACAAACAAAATTATTTCTTTGAGATGTAACTTTTAAGTTTTGTCTGTGGATATGGAATTATCTATGTTATAATTTTTATTTTATTTTTTCCTTATCAATTCATGTTTCATTTTTTTATTTTAAAAAATTTTCCATGGTTACATGATTCACGTTGTCTCCCTCCTCGACAAATAATTCCACTGGGTTAAACAAACATATATTATCACTCAAGACCTATTTCCATATTATTCATTTTGTAATAGAGTAATCTTTTAAAACAAAATGTTATAATTTAATGAGAGATATGGTTCTGCCATTGCTAGGAAATCTTTTAACTTCTTTTGTCCTTGTTAGTCTAATTAGTCACAGCTAGGTGACTCCTCTATTGAAAGCACCCGTGGTAAATTTATTCCTTAAAGTAAAGGAATGCACTATGTATTACTTTCCATTCTGCAGGCTCATCACACTCCCTAAGACCAGAAATCAGAATATAAGTATCTCACTGTTTCTGGCACATAGAAGATACTTCGTATGTTAAGTGGTGCATCAGTCTTGTAGTGGAGAGTATATCGGGGTTTGTCATAAGCTTGGGCAACGTAGCGGTAGAATTCCTCATGCTGCCATTCACTAATGTCTTTAGAGTCCATCATCCAAAGTGCCTGCAAAAGGAAATAAATTGGGAAAATAATCCATTTAAAATACTTCTTTCCATCAAGCAAATGAAGACAAGTATGTCTAACTTAATTTTTCAGTGAATCAACATCTATAATGTTAGTTCTAGTCAAGAAAATGGTACTCAGGCCTGGACAGCTTAAAGTATTAGGTTTTGCAAATCAGAGGAAAATGGATTCCTTCTCCAAGGTCCCATAGAGGTGGCAGAATAGAATGGAAAAAACTCAGAAGCAACTGTCCTCATTCTCTGGCCTAACTATGTACTACTTTTGTAAGTATTACAAAAATATTTCTGGAAAACTGTTACAGGAATGGAAAGAAAAGGAAGATGAAAATACTGGGCCTTGGAAGCAAGGATCTTGCCTGAAAACCCTCTGTCAAAGTTGCTGAAGGCAATAAGAGAAAGCCAACAATATTAAAAATCCAGCAAAAATGTGGCCAGAGGGATATGGTTCACAATAAACCATCATTTAAGAAATATTTATTAATTCAATAGTTCTTTTACTTTCGATTTTATTAATTTCTCTTTGATTTTTAGTATTTCTAATTTAGTTTTCATCTGAGGATTTTTAATTTGTTCACTTTCTAGTTTTTTAAGTTGCATGCCCAATTCATTAACCTCTGCCCTCCCTAACTTGTTAATATATGCACTCAGTGATATAAATTTCCCCCTTAGAACTGCTTTGGCTGTACCCCATAGGTTTGGGTAAGATGTCTCATCATTGTCATTGTCTTCAATTAAATCACTAGTTGTTTCTATGATTTGTTCTTTCATTAAATTATTTTAGAGAATCATATTACTTAATTTCCAATTAATTTTTGGTTTGCTTCTCCAAGTATTCTTACTAATGACTATTTTTATTGCATTATGATCTGAGGTTAAATTTATTATTCTGTTTTTTTGCATTTGTTTGGCATGTTTCTATGCCCTATTGCATGGTCTAGAATAGTTCCGGTAAGATGGCGGCGTAGACAGAGCAAATTTTAAAACCTCTGCACCCTTACACACCGAGATAGAAAACAATGTGCTTCGAGAAGAAAGAGGACCAAATCTAATAATGGGACAGAGCAGGAGGAACCCTACTGCAGCACAACTAAAGAGGCACACCAAGAAAAAGGCTTCAATACTTGAACTATCGGGACTGAGGGCATAGAAGGGGAATCCCAGGATCCCAGTACACCTCCCCCACATGCTGTGAGGAGTCTCCAGGGGTCGGGAAATCTCAGGACCGGTGGGTGCACTGGTCAGGAGAGAGGGCCTTGCTGGCACAGGACTCAGGGAGTCAAACACAGGCAATGGAGAAGTGACTGGAGGAGAAAACCAGAGAAACACAGCAAAAACACCCAGAAGATGGTAGCTTAGAGAGAGCCAAACCCCAGAGTGCAGACAGCTTGGCTTCCTCATATCGAGATAGAGAACTCAGGGCTTCAAGAGAAAAGAAAACCAGATCAAACACAGCAGATAGCAGGGGGACCCCACTGCTGGAGAGCTCAGTTCAGAGAAACTGCTCCTTCTTGTCACCCCACCTTTTTTGTTTTGTTTGTTTGTTTGTTTGTTTTTCCCTCCCCTCAAGGTTTTCAGGTTTTAGCCTCAGGGCAGATTAATGCAATCAATACAGAATTAATCCCAACAATTGTCTCATGTGTTATTTCTTGTAGACAACATATGGTAGGATTTTGGTTTCTAATCCACTCTGCTATTTGCTTCCCTTTTATGGGCGAGTTCATTCCATTCACATTCAGAGTGATAATTATCAAATGTGTATTTCCAGACATTTTGATTCTCTCTCCTAGTCCTGTCCTTTCTTCTTTCACTGTTTCCTTCTATACTAGTGTTTTGTTTTTAATCAGTTCCTATAATCCCCTCCCTTGTTGTACTTCCCTTTCTCCCCCCTCCCTTCTTATTGTTCTTTAAAGCTATGCCTCCCTCAGGCCCCCCAAGCCCTCTCCCTCCCTAGTATTGCTTTGTTACCCTTCTACTTCTCTATAGGGCTTGAATCAATTCTATGCCCCAATGGATCTGATTGTTCTTCCCTCTTTAAGTTGATTTCAATGCACTTAAGTATTGAATATTTCCTCTCTCTAACCTCTTTACCCTTATAGTATATTGTTATTTTTCCCTGTTGGTCCCACAGGCTTCTTTATGGAATATAAATTTATTCCTTTTTGTTTGTTTTCCTATTTTTATTATTACCTCCTTCCCCCTCCCCCGTTTTATATATATTTATACATACATACATATTATTTATACACACATATATACATATATATATTGCATATATATATTGCATATATATATATAGCTTGACATTTCATCCTATATAGTTTGTCCCTGTTCCCTCTATGTAAACTTCTTCTAGTCACCCTGTTGGTAATAACAATTTTTTAAGATTCACTCTGTCTAAGCCGCCATCTTCCCGGAAATTCCTAAGAAAACTTTCTTTACTTCAATAAAGATGAAGGACCCAAGCGGTCATTGATGTGCCAGTGTTAACTTGTAGGAAGATCTATCGGATAACGTCCCAGATCAAGACTTAAACTGAAGGCATATAATCAATCAGTTTAGTATCATTGAAAGAGCTCTGTAGTCCAAAGACCTAGCGTGAAATCCTGCCTCTGATGCATACTACCTGTGTAAGTTTGGGTAATACCCTTAATGTCTCGGGCATGGGTTTCATCATCTCCAAAATGAGGCAGTGGGATTGCACAATCTCTAAAGTTCCTTCCAGGCCCATATCTATGATTCCATGAAGGGCCTTCTACCACCCACTGAGGATGCAAAGAAGCGGGTGCTTATCAAATCTGCAGACAAAGTTGGTAGGGATGGCTAATCCATGGCATGGATCTTAAAAGTTAAGAACCTAGAATGGTGTGCCAAGCCTAAAGAATCAATGCACTTAGCACCATGCATGGCACATATTAAGTATTAAATATCTGCTGATGAACTGGTTGTTGATTTCTGTCTTCAAGTGAAGACAATATAACCATAAGGACAGACTATAAGAGAGGACTTCTTTATAGATGAAGGTTAGACTAGTCACAGGATTCTGTCTTTGACATTAGCAATTTTCATTGTTCCTTTCTGCTGACCTTTTGTTCCCAAGACTACATGGAGAATATTCTTTTTGGATTTTTGACTAAGTCTTACCTGTAAAGTATTGATGCGTTTTCCATTTAGGTAAAGCGGAAAGCTAACAAAGTTGCTGTATTTTTTCACTACCTCTGAAAAAAATATTAATAATTAAAACAGAGAGTACAAAAACAGGTTTTAGACCCTGCAGAATGAATTAACCAGTTAAAGGGAAAGAGATTCATCACCAGAATGTTGTCCACAGACACTCAGGGATTGTAATCTCAAACTGTGGAAGAGATGAAACCACAGATGTTATGAAGGATTCAATTAAGTAGATTTAGAGAGCATGTAGCTGATTGTGTTATCCGAGTTGGGCAAGAGGAAAAAGAAACAAGGCTGAGCAGGGAAGATTTCAAATGGAATATTTTAAAACACCATGAGGTACTAAATACAGAAATTTATAAAGGGAATGGGATAAAAAAAAATCCTTTACTTTCAAGCAATCTTTCTCTTTTTTACACAGTCTAAGTGAAAACTTTGACCAAATAATCTTGCAACTAGCCAAAAAGCTATACTAGACACACAGGGGAGTGTGATAGAAAGGGTAATGATGGACTTATAATTAGAAGACCTGTTTGAATCCTTGCTCCATCATTTTATTATTAGCCTTGCAAGCATGGACACTGAACCTACCCACTTCCCATTGCTATGAAGAGGAAAACACTTTTTGAAAATGCAAAATATTACTGTAGAACTTTACTATTATGATGATTATAATACCAACTCACTCATAAGAATTTTCCTCTTCACAAAGACATGTATTGTTAATGATCCCTGCCTATACCTTTTCCCCTTAAGGGTAGCGGTGACTTTCATCAACAATCCTTCTTGGGAGCCACCACTAGTCCTCCCCCACCTCCCACATGCCAAGTAAATATGTGCCGGTGGAACTACAGAAAACGGTGGAGATCATGGGAGATGAAGCTGTCTGTTGCTCACAGACCAGATTTGTCAACGAGCAAAGGGTCCTTCTTTCTCTGCTTACCTTGTACTCGGTCTTCTTTGGCAAACTCTTTGCAGTCTGATTTGAGATGGATGATTATTTTGGTTCCAGTTCTAACACCTGAAGCTTCTGCAAGTTCAAATACTCCAGAGCTAAGAGGAAAAGGGAGGGGGGGGAGAATGAATGTTGTATCAGTAATAGTCAAACTTATAAGAGATCACCTTAGGACTCCATGAACACTACAGTGCACCAGTGAGCATGCTGTCCTGGAAAGAGCACTCGTCCCACCTGGTGCCTAGAGTCCTAGCTCCACCTCCTAATAGCTAGAGGTGTGTGTGTGAAGCCCAGCATTGCCCTTCTCCTACTCTTGGTTTCCTCTTCCATAAAATGAGGACAATAATTCTGGCACTTATAGAAATGTTCATGACTATTATTTATAGGCAGCTGGTGGCACAGGGGACAGACTGTAAGGGCCTAGAGTCAGAAAGACCTGAAGTCAAATCCAGCCTCAGCCATTTAGTAGTTGTGAAACCCTGAACAAGTCACTTAACCTCTGCCTCAGTTTCCTTAACTATAAAATGGGGATATTAGTACTTCTCTCCTAATGTTGCTGTGAGGATCAAATGAGATATTATTTGTAAAGCACTTAGCACAGTGCCTGGCACACAGGAATTACTTAATGTTTATTCCTTCTTCCTTCTTATTATCATAGAATGATTTAGAGTTCCCACAACTGCTGCTATACTCTAGAGAAGACTAGTTATAGCTTGTTTTTAACAAGCACAAACTAACTACTTTCCTAAGGATTACTCAGAGGTGTGCTGGTAAATGTTTAACAACTGGTTATCCAGGGAGTACCTAGGTGGCTCAGTGGATTGAGAGCCAGGCCCAGAGATGGGAGGTACTGGATTCAAATCTGACCTCAGGTACTTCCTAGCTCTGTGACCCTGGGAAAGTCACTTAACCTCCACTGCCTAGCCCTTACTGCTCTTCTGCCTTAGAATGAATATACAGTATTGATTCTAAGAAGGAAGATATGTGCTTTTTAATAAAAAGGTTATCTAGAAAAAAGAAATATATTCAACATACTTTTAACTTTAAATCTATATTATTAACATTTTTTTTCTATCATTTTCTTGAAGTCTAGACCAGTGGTGTCAAATTCAAATAGAAATGGGGCTACTAAACATTAGGTAAGAATTCCCCCAGGCAGCAAGCATAATGACTTGGAAAACCACATATTAACATTATCTATATTCAACTGTATTTTTATTTTCTTATATATTTCTCAATTGCATTTTAATCTAGCTTAAGCTGAAGTTGTTTCACACCTCTTGTCTAGACAATCAATAAAACAATAAACCAAGGTCTGATCTTTTACCAATTTCAAAGTTATAAATACTAGCACTGAAAATTTAACATTTGGCTCCCTTGGTATAAGTCTTGGGCACATTCCTAGCCCTACCTAGTGTTTTTCATGCTCTTCCTTCCAGGCTTCATGTCTCTAGTAAATAGGAGAAAACTAAAGGGAAAAATATTCTACAAAAACATAATAATACAGAGAATCAGAAAAGGGAAACTTGATAGCATTTTGCCTAAGTATTAATTTGGCTTTTATTTTCATAAAATGAACTTTGGAAATTTGCATCAATAGTTTTCAAAGTTATAAATAACTGAATAAATATTTATTTAGTATTTCCTTTAAACTGCAGAGTTAATGTGATTAGTGTCAGATATGATATAAGGGAATAAGACAATGTGTTAGAAAACCAAAAGTAATGTGATATTTGTTAAAGATACAGAAGGCTGATTATTTAAACCAAGCTATCTATAATAGGTTATCCTTAAAATCAAAAGGTATGTTTTCAAAACATCTAAACTACATGTGAGAAATTCCACCTACCTATGATTATTTTGGGGGTCAGGGAAGAGCAACAAAAAAACACTCCTTTATTAGAGCACATCTTTGGAATCATATGACAAAAATAACAAAACTGTCCACACTCTTGATCACAAAGTCCACTACACATTTATATTTTGGGGGTAAAATGGCTGAAAAAAAGTTCTATGAATGACAAAAAGCAGTACTTTTTGTAGTGGCTAAGAACTGAAAACAAAGTAGATACCCATACATTTCAGAATTGCTAAAATAATTGTGGGGACATGAATGTGACTAAGTATTATTACTGTTATTAGAAATAAAGAATACAGAGAAGTATGGGGAGACTTAAGTGAAATAATGCAATCAAAGTAAGCAGAACCAGAAAAATGAAATAAAAAAAAAATAAGATACCAATATAAATTTCTTTACTAACGCCAATATTGCAAGGAGGGGATCATGTGGAAAGCTAATGAAAATGCTACAGACTTGTTCTCCACAAAACTTTAAGAAAATAAAAAGAAGATTATAATCTATGACAAGAGTGAAAAAAGGAAAGCAGGGAGTCTAATAGAATACTAATAGAAATGGAAATCATAAAGTTTGGGAAGAATAAAGTGAATATCTTTTGGAAGAAGGAAATTGGAGCTGAGGTTTAAGCTAAAAAGGTTTAACTTCTCTTTTTACTATCAAGAAGCCTTGAGAAGCAAAGACTAATCCAAGATTTCAGTGAAAAACAAGAGATTATAATGAGAAAAAAAGTGACTAAAAAAGAAAGAAAATCCTATTAAAATTTTAAAATAAGAAATATATAATGCTGGTAACATAAAAAACAACTTTGCACGGCAACCTAAAACAAAAGAAAAGGAAAAGAAAACCATAAAAGAATCTCAAGAGACATCTTTGACTAAATAAAGGAAATACAAAGAGATTAGGCAAGATTTTATATTTGTTAAAAATATATAATTATAAGGCCAGAGAAAAAGAAAATTTTGATGTTAAAAAAAAATAAAGAAATCAACTTAAAATTAAAAATTGCTTTAAAAAGAGATCAGGAGGAGCGGGTAGGTAGCTCAGTGGACAAAGAACCAGGCCTGGAGTCAGGAGAATCTGGGTTCAAATCTAGCTTTCAGACACTTCCTAGCTGTGTGCTTCTGGGTAAGTCAACGCCAATAGTATCAGTTCCGAACATTCTATAGCTCCTCATTGGAAATGCTAAAAATGGCCACCCAACTGCCTCTCAGAGACCTACTCAGGCTTCTGAGTGTCCCACAGGCCAAAACCTGTCCGTAGGCCCAAAAATGGCTTTCTGGCCTAGAAATGTCCTAGATCTCTTTGGTTCTTTCCTTTTTCTGGCTCTCCAACTGAAATAGGTGGATAATCTGTCTAGTTGCTGTTGTGGTGAGATACCAAGATTGAGGGTATTGTAAAAGGGAATTCTTTATTCCCTTTGCCTAGTTGGAACTAACACTTTGGTTAACAATAATGTAAGTACCCCTACTTAGTACCTCACTAGATTGTGAAGACAGGATTAACTCTCCTTTGTCTACCTTTTGATGACAAAAGCTTGAACTAGGTGGAGGAGCTCAAAAAACTACTTAGAGAATTCACACCCTCAGAAACTCAATCAGCCAGGAAAAAAAAGGGAGAACCCTTTTGATGAGTATTCAGCCCTCCAGAAGGTGAGAACTGGTTTCCACAAACACTGACCCCTGGGCAGTGCTAGACAATTTGGAAGCTGTGATTGGCCCTTGTGAAGAAGGGAAGAGACAAGAACCTACTATAAAAGGCCCTGAATTTCTGGGACTAGAGAGGGAAGTCGAATCTAAGGAGTTGGACTTCAAGAGGGAAGTCAGCTTCAAGACTGGACTTCAAGGTTGGCTCAAGTTTGCCCTAAGAATCACCTTCAGCTCGAGTCATTGTCTTGGCCTGCCTCTTGGAGGACACTTGGGTGAGTGGATAGCTGTCTTTCCCTTTCTGTCTTCTGGAGAGAGTTTAATTCCTGTTGAAGGTCAACAAGTCCTCACTGAGATGAGCACCAGAACAATATTTAGTTAGATAAGCTAATGTCTTCTCTACCCTTTTGTATTTCTCTGCTTTCACTCTTTCCACCTCTTTTGTAAATAAAAGCATTTTGACTTTGAGCAATAATATTTTGAAATGGCAACCACCACTATTATTTATAATCTTCATATATTTTAACCAAACCATTAAAATTTAATCCTTACAGTATCCTAGTGTGGAGGCCCAGACAGACCCTCACTTGGCTCAGCGTGCTTCTCAAACTCTCGGGCGGTTTACAAAACACTTTACGGGTTTATCTTTAATACCAAAGTCACTTGGAAGGGAGGATTAAAGATAGGATGCCCTAATCTAAGAGTTTCTAGCTAACCCAACCACTTTTCTAAGACTCGTGCAAAGGATTGTCTTCTGGTCTTCAGGCTGCCTGTCACTACACTATCTGTCAATAAAACTCTCAGCTAACTAACTACCTGAGCTACTAATCCTCCCAGTTAGTAGCTTGGTTAGATTTATACTCTAAGAGCAGTTAGAATGATCCCTTTATTTCAGGGATCAAACTTCTTTGGGCTAGGCCTAAGATGGCTTCAGGCCTATTTCATAGGCAGTTACTGGCTAGCCAGCAGAGATCTTCACAGCAGTTGGGAACACTCTTTCAGGACACAGGAACACAGTTGGATTACAGGTATTCAGGATGAATCTCAACAGGATCACAGGATCTGAAGCTTTGGCTTCAAGGGAAAAGGAACCAGATCCCCTCCTCAGTTTATAGAGATCCCAAGCGAGAAGAAGTTAGTTTTAGGCTTATCCCTCGACAGGAAGTCCAAAAGTCCCCTGGCTGTTCTCTGAGTCCTTTTTTATAATATACCCTCATTCTCAGAACACTGCCTCTGGTTCCAGGGCATGTGGCCAGATCCAGAACCCTGTTCTCTATGCAAAATCTCTCTTTCCCATTTGTACTCCTTTCCTTATAACATTACTAATATAAATATGAAAAATAATAAAGGCTGGTATAAATATATATATTAGTAATTTAATTAAAGCCATGCTGATAGATAAAGTTATTAGACCACGCGCTTGTAAGCATTCAAACTTGCCGCCTAGCCATAATTGTCTCCTGTCTCCTCTGAGTCTGCTGGCCAAGAGAGAGACATTCCCTCCTAACAAACTCTTCCCTGCGTCAAGACGTAGGCCTCCCCACGCCCAAAAAACCGGAAACGGAAACCAGTTGGACCACGGGAAATGTAGTTTGATACATTTCCCAAATTTCACTTTTACACTAACATGAAAGGAATTGATAATTGACAGAAATCTCTTAACTCTGTTAAAAAGAAAAAGTCTTACAGAATTCTCTGAATCTCACATAGCTGATAACTCGCTATTTACCACATCAAAAATCATTGGCTTTTTAAAAATTGATATATCAATGTCACCTAAAAAAGCAAATAGATTCTTCCCATCTCCAGGGCTTTTAGTAGTTTCAATTCTTTCCAAATGAAATTATTTTTCAGCTTGGATTTCAGTTGAGTTGCAAATAGTAGCCACCTAACTACATAGGAGAAAAAAAAAACTTGAATCCTCTTTGAAATGCTCAGTATCTAGGTTTATTAGGTTGTCAATACATTCCATGCCAGATGCCAGTCATTAGGGCCTAGCCCTCATTTAGATACTCACCCATCTGACAGCCACTGATAAGCTGGGCTCCCAGGCTCTGCTGACTGTGAATAAACTTCCACCTTATCAGCTACCATGAAAGCAGAGTAAAAGCCCACTCCAAACTGCCCAATGATCTTACTGCTTGCCTCTCCCTGGTTCTGCAGGGCATCCAGAAATGCCTATGGTGAAAGAGCAGATAGAGAATGGTCAGTTTACCATACTGGGGTTCCAAATATTTTTCTACAGGGAGGTAACTGGCAGATGTGTTCACTGTTCAACCTTCTCAAAAGATCTTCAACCTCAGACCAAATGAAGAGTCCCAATGGGGCATGCCTGAATCACTGATACTACTCTCCATGTTGCTTTTCATTTGGGTCAAGGCAGTCTTCATGAATAACCTTGAAGATCTCCAACAAGCCCTAGGCAGTTAACAAAGCTTTTCTGGGACCTTCAGTATGTGAGCTATGGTATCATCTGATATCTATGTCCCTTCCCTAAAGAGAAAGGATTGAAAAAATGCATCTCTTCTCTCCAAGACAGAGTAGACCCACGGAGAACACATGATTTCTTGAATGACATAGAAGTATTTAAAACTTTAAATGACGACAAAAAGGAAATTTTAACCTGTGTCAACAGGCTAAAAAAAAAAAGAATAATCTAATAATAAACCAATAAGTATTTATTATACTCTGGCTATGTGTCAGGCCCTATGCTAGACCTGGGGGAAAAAAAGGCAAAAATGGAACAGTTCCTGCACTGAAGTAGTTCACAATTCAACACATATGTAAAAAAAAAAAAAAAAAACCACACAAGGTAAAGGATGAATTGATGGGAGAGGTCATGGGAAGCATCAGGAGGAGAGGAATTACAAAGAAGGATGGAAAAAGGCCTACAGACCATTTAGTGCTATGTAATGCATGCTGTGTTCTTCCTGTGGGTAGGGGGAGCCAAACTATCTTTGGAAGAAGCAATATCCTAAGTCGCGAGGAATGATGATTTAGATCTACAGATGACATCAAGTGAAGTTATCCAATAATAGGTAAAGGGAAAAAGAGAAGTGATAGCTAAAAACTCCCTGTTGAAAAATGTTTATCAGTTAACCTGATATATAAATCAGATGTCTACTGTCTTCCTGGGACTTATATAGGAGGAGAGCCTCCAAAAAAAAAAAAAAATCAAACTTGATGACCATTAACACACTTCTAGTAATTAATGTGGGAATAAATGTGGGGGAAAACACCAGAAGAAACCTAGAAAACATTTTTTAAAAATTTTATTTTTCCCAATTACACACTAAAAATAATTTTTAACATTTATTTTTAAAAATTGAGTTCCAAATTCTCTCCCTCCTTCCTACTCTTCCCACCTCATTAAGAAGGCAATCAATTTGATGTAGGTTACACATGTACAATCATGCATAATATTTCCATATTAGTCATGTTGTGAAAGAAAATACAGCATCCCCTCCACCAAAAAAACTAGAAAAATAATAAAAGTATTCAATCTGTATTCAGACACCATAGCATTTTTTTATTATATGTTCAGCAGGATTATCTTGGACCATTGTATTTATGAGAATACCAGAGTCATTCATAGTTGATAACCATTCAAATTTACTGTCACTGTTTATAATGATCTCATTCTGCTCCCTTCACTTTTCATCAGTTCATGTAAATCTTCCCCTTTATTGTAAAAGCTCTTTAATATCTCTCTTAGCTGAGATAGTTGTCTATTTTGCCTTTCCTTCCCCTAGTACACCCTCTTTCTCATCCCTTAATTTTTTTATTTGAACCCATCATAATCAAATCATACCTGTGTCTTCTGTGTATACTCCTTCTAGCTGCCCTAATAATAAAGTTCTTAGGAGTTACAAGAATTCTCTTCCCACATAGGAATGTAAATGGTTTAACCTTATTGAATCACTCTAATTTCTTTTTCCTGTTTATCTTTTTAAACTTCTCTTGAGTTTTATATTTGAAAGTCACATCTTTTATTCAGCTTTATTCTTTTCATTAGGGATGTTTGAAAGTCCTCTATTTCAATGAATACATCCATTTTTTTCCCCTGAAGGATTATATTCAGTTTTGCTGAAATGATTCTTGGTTCTAATCCTAGCTCCTTTGCCCTGTAGAAAAACCATATTCCAAGCTGTCTGATCTTTTAATGTATAAACTGCTAAATCTGGTGTTATTCTGATCATGGCTCCATGATATCTGGATTGTTTCTTTCTGGCTGCTTGTAATACTTCTTGATCTGGGAGCTCTGGAATTTGGCTAAAATATTCCTGTAAGTTTTCACTTTGGGATTTCCTTCAGGAGGTGATCAGTAGATTTTTTTCAATTTCTATCTTACCTTCTAGGACCATGTTGGTGAACCTATGGTACACGTGCTAGAAGGGGGGCTACACCACTCCCCCTCTACACCGTGCCTGAGGACAATTCTCACATGACCTGCATCTCTGCCCAGCAGCCCAATGGGAGTGCTTCCTCCCTCCCCATGTCTGGGGTAAGGGGGGGATGCAGGGTGGAGGGAGCTATATGGCATACATGCAGCATAAAGGTTGCAATTTGGGCACTAAAAAGTCTGCCAGCACTGCTCTAAGATAACTGAGTAGTTTGCCTTGATAATTTCTTGAAATGGGATATCTAGGCTATTTTTTTTAATTATGGCTTTCAGGTAGTCTAATCATTCTTAAATTATCTCTCCTGGATATAATTTCAAGGTCAGCTATTTTTCCAATAAGATATTTTCTCTTATTCTCTTTCTTTTTTTATTTTGTTGGATTGTTTCATGGTATCTCTTAGTCATTAGCTTCCACTTACCTAATTCTAATTTTTAAAGAATTATTTTTCTTCAGTAGGCTTTTGTACTTCCTTTTCCATCTGATCATTTCTACTTTTTAATGAATTTTTGTCTTCAGTGAAATTTTGTACATTTTTCCCCATGTGGCCAAATCTGCTTTTAAAGAATTTCTTTTCTTCAGCGAAATGTTGCCTCTTTTACAATTTAGCTTATTGTTTTTCAGATGTTATTTTCTTCAGTATTTTTTTGTGCCTCCTTTACCAAGTTGTTGATTCTTTTTTTGTTTTCTTACATCACTCTCATTTCTTTCCCCAGTTTTTCCTTTACCT
This sequence comes from Gracilinanus agilis, assembly GCF_016433145.1. NCBI lineage: Eukaryota > Metazoa > Chordata > Mammalia > Didelphimorphia > Didelphidae > Gracilinanus > Gracilinanus agilis. The sequence goes on from NC_058130.1 coordinate 144,900,736, forward strand.
CTCTTATTTGATTTAAAAATAAATAAGTGCCTTACCTTCCATCTTAGAATCAATAGTCCACATTGATTCTAAGGCAGAAGAGCAAAAAGGTCTAGGCCAGTGATTCCCAAAGTGGGCGCTACTGCTCCCTGGTGGGTGGGTGCTGCAGTGATCCAGGGGTGTGGTGATGGCCACAGGTGCATTTATCTTTCCTATTAATTGCTATTCAAATTTAAAAAAAAATTAATTTCCAGAGGGCTAAGTAATATTTTTTTTCTGGAAAGGGGGCAGTAGGCCAAAAAAGTTTGGGAACCATGATCTAGGCAATGGGGGTTAAGTGATTTGCCCAGGGTCACACAGCTAAGAAGTGTCTGAAGCCAGATGTAAACCCAGATCTTCCCATCTCTAGGCCTGGCTCTCAATCCACTGAGCTACCTAGCTTCCCTCTCTTATTTGACTTTAAAAATGCTTTTTAAGCTCTTCCAGGAAATCTTTTGAGGTCTGAGATTAATTCATATTTTTCTTTGAAGCTCTGGATAAAGCAGTTTTAATTTTTTTTGTCTTCTTCTGAGTTTGTTTTGATTTTCTCTGTTACCATATTTTTCTATAATCAGATTTCATTGTTGTTTACTCATTTTTCATCCTATTTTTTTACTTTTAATGTTATGTTAAAAGCTGGGTCCTATTCCTAGAATGAAGGTGGAACTGTTGTAAACTACAGGTTTACATGCTGCTGTTTTCAGAGCTTATTCTAAGGGCTCTGTAAGTTTTCAGTTTTTTCAAGATGTATGATCTAAGAAGAAATGTGGTCTCTGTTCTCCTGGCCTGTGCTCTGGTCTATGAGCAACTACAAGCACCCTTTTCCCACCATGGTCCCTACTTCCTTATGACCACATGCTCTAGTATGTTCACCCTGGGATTGTGATCTGGAATTGAGTATGGGCAACACAACAGAGTCCTGCACCCAGTGCCAGTGTTAAATAGAAGAATGGGGATGAGAGAGGACACACACACACACGCAGACCTCTGTGCAAGTGCTACTGGTAGAAGGGCTAAGCCTATCCCCACCTGACAGGCTCTGCTGGACTGAGCCTGTCAGTTGTCTCCTTTCAACAGCTGCCCAGGTAGGGAACCACTGAGAAGTTGTGTGTGTTGTCATCTTCTCTAGTTCCTCAAACCTGGGGTTGGTTTGAATGTTGATATGGGTTATTGGTGCACTGAGTGGATAACGCTATGAGTGCGTGATATCTCCCCCTTCCCAATGGCTTTAGATATATTCACCACTCAGGAAAGGTACTTCAATCTTTGATTTGGTAACAAACAACTATATTTAATTCTGGCTTAACAGGGTTAGGAACAAGGGAAGGGATGGAGGATCTGGGAATGCTATTGCTAATTGTCTAAGTAGATGATCAAAACTATAGAGGTTGCTGGATCAGATAGAGACTGGAGATTCTTCACCCTCTCACTAACTCTGGCTTGACTTGGCCGGAGCCAAGCCAGAGAACAGAGAATCCAGCTGTTGATGATCTTCTTCAATGACAGTGGTACTGCTCTCTTTCTCAGTTCTATTGATGATGGATATAATAGCTTTCTAGGTCTCTCAGGCAAGGCAGTTGAACTGCAGATATAGGGCCTATCCTCCCTCTCTTGAACCTCCCACTTCCCAAGATTGCTCCAGAATGAGCTGTCTTGTGCTGTGCATGATGGGTATTTATAGGGTTGGCTCCAACTGACTTCTGGCCCTGGCTCATGGCACCTGGGGACATTCTGAGGTCTCCAACTAACAATCTTGTCACTCAAAGTGGTGTCCATCTTGTCCAAGAAATTCATTGTAACACCAGCAAAAGGTCCCCTCCTTCTGACCAAGTTGTCTAACCCTCTTACCATCTGTGGGCTGAGAATTCTGGAATCTTCTGTTGCTAATTCAGTCACATATACCCCTCCCCCAAGTCCTGTTGTTGTTAGCTTGCTGGGATACAACCTATAATGGACTGTGCTCCATTTTCATGGAGACATGAGACAGACTTTTCCTGCTGACCATCTAAGATGTCATGGACAGGAAAATTGTTTCACCTAATCCTTTTGTTGGTTCTACCATTCCAGAATTCATTTGGAGGTTTTATTTTTAAGTTGTTTAAAGAAAAATTTTAAAGAGCTCAGGTCAAGTCCCTGACTTAAGCTTCCTTTTGTTAAAAAAAATGTGTATAGAATTTTATAAATCTAATTACAGGGGCTTTACATGGAAAAGGGAGGCAGAGTGAAGAGGGAGATAGAGCCTGACACCATAGAGGTCCTAGAAACAAAGAGAAAGAAGAGCAGAAGATAGGATCAATAATTCATCAGAGACTATATCCAACAAGAGCAAGAAATAAAAACCCACAGATTTGAGATGGATAAATATGCAAATTTCAAAATAAAAATAATACACAAAGGAACTAGAGATATAAAGCAAAGATGTGTGGGTTAAATAAAAACAACTTTACATAAGACAGAAGAGACATGGCTGGACAAGTGTTTTGTGAAATATCTGGAGGTTTTAGTACACTATTGGCTTAACATAACTCAACTGTTGTCTGATATAACAGTGAAAAAGTTAATGCTATCCTAAGCTGCATTAAGGAAGGCAGAGTGTCTGGAATGAAAGAAGTAATATTTTTGCTAAATCCAGTCGATGGTATCACATTTCAGAAAAGACAACAATAACCTACAGTAAGCCCAAGAAAGTATGATGAAGACAGTGAAAGGGCTAGAGAACAGGACATATGTGATTTGGTTGAAGAAACTGGGCGTGCTTAGCCTAGAGAAGATTTATGAAAGAGCTGATATCTGTCTTCAAGTATTTGGAGGGCTGTCATTAAGGAATTACTTAAGAATTGTTCTGTTTGGCCACAGAAAACAGAAATAAGAAAAATAGGAGAGGTTACAAAGTTTATTATAAGGAAAAAACTTTAATAGCCAAGTTATGTAGAAGTCAAACAAGCTGCTCAAGAAGGCTCCTCTTCGCTGCAGGTCTTCAAGCACATATAGATGGATCTGGATGGCTTCTGAGATCCAATCTATCTCTTAAGAGCCTATGTGATTCTGTGGAGTAGTTGAATGCTCTGACTGCCTTCAACATGCTCTGTTTCTCCTTTTTTATTATTACCCTCATGTGCTGTTTACTGTTCCTCTTTCTACCTTCACATTTACCCACTGACCTTCTTCTTATCCATGGCTTCTCTACTCTCCTCCACCTTGTACTGCTAAATTAGATAATAGCCTATTAACTTGTTTTCCTATGTCCACCAGCTTCTTTCTCCAATTTATCCCTCACATGGATGTCTGTATAATTATCCCAAAGTATAGTTCAGATAATATAATATATATAATATGTAATAAAATGATATCCTTAAAACCCTTCAGCTGGCCCATTACCCACTGAATATTAAAGTATAAACATGAAATCCTGCCATTCAAAGTCCTTCACAATCTAGTACCACTCGACCTTTCTAGCATTATTTCATAATAATTGACGCATCCTATTTTCTAGTCAAATCTGATTATTCTTTGCCCTCTAATCCTGATCTCTCCCATTCTGCCTAAGCAAGCTGTCATTCCTGAATGAACTTTCTACCTCCTTCCCAAAGCCCTATCTATGTCCATCTTTGTCTACTGAAATCTCTGTTACTTAAAAGCTCAATTATTATACTAGATCCTCTATAAAGTCTGAAAATAATCTCTGTTTAAATTTTCATAGTATTCTATCTGGACTAGTCATTTATTTACTTGCTGCATATCAATCCTCATTTCACTCCAATCCCAAATAGATAGTAAATTCTCTGAAGATGGAAATATTTTATTTCATCACTGTAACCCTGTTGTCCAAAACACTGTCTATCATATTACAAACACTTAACATACTTGTTGCATTGAATCCCTGAAGTTCTAAATCTATGCCCAAAAAGAATGATTAGAGACTTCCAAGTTAAAATGGCCACAGAGTAGATGCAGGGGACTTTCTCTCCTCACCATTTACTGATATAAAGTGCCTCAAAAGGACAAAATCCAAAATTAGGCGAGTGAAGGGGCTCTTCCATAGGGTGCAGCCTTGAAAGCAGGCACTCTATAAGGGGGTAAAATTACTCCTAAAAAGTGTGAGCTGATCACTCCTCCCCCACTCCACCTATAGCACCAGAGTTAGAGTGAGCACAGGGCAATCACTAGGTTCTCAGGGGGCTAGGTGAGGACACCACAGGTTTACCCCAGAGAGCAGCAAGACTTTGGACCCCAGGAAGCTGAGGAATGTGGAGATTGGGTGCAGGGATAAGGCAGAGAGGGGCTGCACACAGCAGATGCAGCAGAGACTGAAAAATTGCCTCAGGCAAAAACTGCTCTGTAACTTGATACAGAGAGCCTTCCCTCTTCACTCAGACTTCTGACTGGAAAGGGAAGAAAGAACTAGCACAGAAATGGCCACCAACACACCCAGGAATTAAAATCTGCAAGTACCAAAAAAAAAAACAAGAAAAGAAACTTGACCCTGTAAAATTCCTATGGAGAAAAACTCCAGACTACAAAGGAGACAGCAGAGGACGACAAACAAGCAAACACATCTAAACCTTCCAAAAAAAAAAATAAAAATGGAAATTGGTCACAAGCTCTTAAGGAACTCGGATTTGAGATGATGAGAAGGAAACTTGGCAAGAAAAGTGGGAAATAGTTCAAAAAGAAAATAACAGTTTAAAAGATAGAATCTCCCACTTGGAAAAAGAAGCCCAGAAATCAAATGAAACAATAAGCAAACTGAAGACCAGAATTGACCTGCTGGAAGCCATGAAAAGCAGGATACCCCAAATTGAAATGGAAAATCAGAAGATCGTAGCTGAAATCCAGTCTTTAAAAACCAGAATTGGGTAAGCAGAAGCTAATGGTATCACAAGACCGCAAGAATTAATAAAGCAAAGTCAAAAGAATGACAAAATAGAAGGAAACATGAAATATCTCTTTGAGAAGATGGTTAACTTGGAAAACAGGTCCAGGAGAGACAATATGAGACTCATAAGCCTACCTGAAAACCTGGAATAAACAGAAAACTGGACATCATAATACAAGAAATTATTCAAGAAAACTGCCCTGATATTCTTGAACAAAAGGGAAAAATAGACATTGAAAAAGCCCATAGATCACCCTCTACATTAAATCCTCAAAAAACAACCCCCAGGAATGTAACTGACAAATTAAAACACTTCCAAGCTAAGGAGAAAATATTGCAAGAAGCCAAAAACAATTCAGACATCAAGGAGCACCAATCAGGATTATATAGAATTTGACAGCCTCTACAATAAAGGACCATAAGGCTTGAAATATGATATTCAGAAAGGCAAGAGAAATAGGCCTACAGCCAAGGATCAACTACCAATCAAAACTGACTTTATGCTTCCAGGGAAAAGTATGAGCATTTAACAAAATAGAAGATTTCCAAATATTTGTAAAGAAAAGACCAGGACCAAAAAGAATGTTTAAAAAGTCATGTGTGTTAAGATCCCCCCCACTCCATGTCTTTTATTTAAAAACAAAAAAACAAAAAGCCTCTTTCAGTCTGATTTTTTTCTAGGATATATCTTTGATGCTATATTCTTCAGAGGAAATATCTCAAGTCTATAATGACTTTATTATTAAACTCTAATAATTTATAATCATATAATGCCTTCAACAACAATAAAAAAAACTGATGCTCTGTGAGATTTAATGGCATAGTTGTCAAATTTATAGGCATCTCTCCTAACATATTTCTACAATTAAGTTTCAAAGTCAAAACTGGTTCTAGAAGAAAAAAAATCACAATAATTGGTTTCCCTCTGAAAAAGCTTTAATGGTAGCAAATAGATCAATAGCTATGATCATTAAAGAAAGACCCAGGAACCACATACTCTGGCCCAAATATATACCATGTGATAGAAAGTGGGAGCCTTTAAAATAGTAATCTTAAAAAAACTATTTATGTGAATATTCACAATGAACATATTGCTTAACTAGCAGCTTGCCCAAAGGAGACTATAGTTTGTTTCCTAAGGAGCCTTATGTTAGAGGCAATTGTTCTAAAAAGAAAGAGCCCTTAGTTGCTGAACCTGAGAGCCAAAAACCTATACAAAAAAATTAAAGAATAAATGAAAAGGTACTTACCTTTGAGCCTGATCTGGCAATAGTTCCCAAATTAGACACCAATTCATTTTGTGTCATGCCAATGCCAGTGTCCTGAAAGAGAAAACCAAGTAATATTAATTACTAAATGACAATTTGCAATGTCTTCTCATGTTAATTGGAGAACTATTTAACTTTTTCCTACATGTGAGCAAAAGATGAAATGACTGAGAAAACAAAGTTTAATCTTCTAGGCATATTGATTTATTAAGCAATGCATGCCAATTGCCCAACCTGACCAAGCTTCTTCAGTTTAGGGCTGAACCTTGAATATGGGGGAGACAAATTTTTATAAAGTAAAACCAATTAATTAAATAAGAAAATTAATTAAAAGGAAACAATACAGCATTAAGTAATCTAATTTATGATTGAAAGAAAGATTAGGGTCTTTCCAAGTTGGGAGGGGAAATAAACAGGTGCAATTCCCTGAATTCAAGAAAAGATGTCCTACTTCTCCCTAAGTATCTGTAAACAATCACAGTAACATCAAAATAAATGACTGAGCAGTATGAGCCAGTTTTCATATAAGATAAATGGGTTGCTTAAGATGTACAATTATGAGAATCCTTATATCAATCTTTAGGGTCTGAGTACATTTCTAGTCAACACAACCTATGTCCTTGGTTAAAGGTCTCTAAACAGCAAGTACGAGGTCCAGTTTCCCAGCCATGTGGGGGTAGGTTCAAACAATGCAATAAAGGTTCTCTCAGTTCCCAAAACTGAATAGTTTTCTTACAGTTCATAAGTTAAACTAGGCCCATAATCAAACAGAAAGGGAACTAAACTAGCTGCAGGATCAAGACACAAGATGGAGTCAATGTGGTTCACTCAGTTCTCTCAATTAACCACTTGCTGTCCTAATTCCCTCAATTTTTTCAATTTTCTTACAATTTCCCTCACATACAGTTGACAGGCACAGTGATTCAAAACATCCATGGCAATAAAAATAAACACCAGAGTGAAATGTGAATATTGTCATCCAAAAAGATGTGGCTCAGTATAGAATACAAGGTAGGCAATGAGGAAATCTAAATTAAAGTACTAGCTCTTTCATTAATTTAAGCAAATCCCAGAATTTCAAATCAAGTCAGAAGACAACAAATGTAATCTATATTTGACCAAGCATCCATGCTATAACACTTCCAAGATCTTTAGTAAGGAAAAATTCCCTTATCTCTCAGCTACTTCATTCTACCTTCAGATTGCCCTAATTGTTAAAAAGATTTTCTTTACACTAAAGCAAAATCTGCTTTTCTACAACTACCACCTCTTTCCTTTTGGGACCAAGTAAAACTAATTGTTTCTTATCCTTTGTACATCTTAGTTTCCTAATATATAAATTATCTCCAACATCACTTCCAGCTCTAACATCCTATGATTTTATGATTCTAATTCTATGTATCCATTGTAAAAACATGGACCAGAAAAAAACTTCCTATGAAACAAGAAGAAAGAGGCAGAGGAAAGAAAGTGACCTGGATAGCATTCCACTGACTGAATTTAAATTTCATAGAATTAAGGATGAACAGAATATTTCCAAAGTCTTTTTTTTTAAAACCATTACCTTCTGTCTTAAAATCAATACTATAAATTTGTTCCAAGACAGAATAGCAGTAAGGGCTAGACAATTGGGATTTAGGTGACTTGTATAGGGTTACATAGCCAAAATGTCTTAAAAAACTTAATCTTTTTAGTTTATCTTAGCAGCAGCTTTAGCAAACTCTTTTTATTTACTCAGTAATGGGAAAAAATATAAGAAGAAAGAAATGGATCAGTTATCAGTCATTTCAGGTTGCTCATTTTCCACTATGAAAATGGGATTTCTTTTATTGATTCTTTGTTAATCAATTACTTAAAATTTGCTATAGTTAGCTCTTTTGATAGAAAAGTTCACTGATCTTTGCATCACATCACTCTTTAAAATCTGAGAACAGATAGATGGTTTTGTCCCAAAGACATGAGTATGGTTTTTCAGGTTAGTCCTAGTCTTAAAATACACTACTTTTCAGGTTTTCCAAGGAGTAAACAGGTCTAGAAAGCCACAGAACCTGCCTGCCAGCTTGCCTAGACATTTTGGGTGTACCCCTTATAATGACAATGAATCCCTTGGTAATTATGCCAGAATATTTGGTGTAATCTTGTGAGGGTTGGAAAGGAAAAAAGGAAATAGCATTTTTAGTCTTTATGATTTGAACAGATATATAGCATTTATACTTTCCAAATGGTAATTTAATATTTATAAATGGCTTAAAAAGCAGACATGCTTCTGAAATGTTGATAAATTATGAAAGCATTACAATTTTCTATAGATTATTGTTCAACTACCCTATCATCACCACCTAAAATTTGCTCCTTGAGATAAAGCATTTTTGAGGATGTTTTGGTTACTGTTCTATAATAAAAGGAGATACTGCTATAAAATAATTTAGGAGCTTAATAGGAATGTGCATCTGAGTATATCATCAAATCACAATGGAATTCTGGGATTGAGCACAAGGACAAAAGATAATTTATAGGTTGTATTACAAAAGAAAGGTTTTTCTTCACTATATACAAAATACAGAAGGGGATATTACTTCCCTTGTAGAATGAAACCATACTCTATAGCAGTGATTCTGAAAGTGGGCGCCACCACCCCCTGGTGGGTGCTGTAGCAATCCAGGGGAGTGGTAATGGCCACATTTTTTTGTATTACATTCTATTCTGAGTTCAATAAATAGTTTCATAATTTCCAGGGGGCACTAAGTAATATTTTTTCTGGAAAGGTGGCAGTAGGCCAAAAAAGTTTGGGAACCACTGCTCTATAGCCTCTTTGGCGAAGCTGTGGCACACATGCAGAGCTGTCACTCAGGGAGCTGCTCAGTTCTCCCTCTTCCTAGCACCCAAAGACATTTTTGCATGCCCTACCCCTCTATTCAGCTGGCCAAAGAGAGCACTTCCTCCCTTAGCTCTTTCTGGTAATCGGGGGGGGGGGGGGCTCACAGACAGCTTGAATTTGCTCTCTGGGCACTTGCACTGTAACAAGGTTCCCCAATCCTGTTCTATAGTGAGGTAACTTAAAATTTTTTAGGCTTAGGTATACTTCATAAATGCAAATCTTTTTTTTGTTTGTTTGTTTTTTAATTTTAAACCCTTCACTTCTGTGTATTGGCTCCTAGGCAGAAGAGTGGTAAGGGTAGGCAATGGGGGTCAAGTGACTTGCCCAGGGTCATACGGCTGGGAAGTGTCTGAGGCCAGATTAGAACCTAGGACCTCCCGTCTCTAGGCCTGGCTCTAAATCCACTGAGCTACCCAGCTGCCCCCAAATGCAAATCTTTTGATAATGCCTAATATTTTTTTATAGCAAAGAAGAGTGGTTTGGTAAAAAGAACTCTAGATAAGGAGTTAGAAGGTCTGGTTAAGAAATATAACAAGCAAAAATACTTAGGAATCTATCTACCAAAACAAACACAGCAATTATATGAAAACAACTACAAAACACTTTCCAAACAAATAAAACTAGATCTAAACAATTGGAAAGCCACTGACTGCTCATGGGTAGGACGAGCTAACATAATAAAAATGACAGTTCTACCCAAATTAATTTACCTATTTAGCGCCATACCTATCAAGCTACCAAAAAACTTCTTTACTGAATTAGAAAAAACTATAACAAATTTCATTTGGAATAACAAAAGATCAAGAAT